>NC_064638.1:454743296-454903296 GCF_023864345.2 Schistocerca serialis cubense
GGAAAAAGAGTGAAGGAGACAGTGCCCGTGAGAGAGAAAGAGAAGTAGAATGTGGAAGTGTATGCGAGCCAGTGATGTGACAGTGAGAAGCGACAGCAGCTATAGAAAGGAATGAATGAGATGACAGCAGTAAGAGAGAGAGAGCAAGAGAGAGACTGAGTGGGAGGCGAGAGTAGCAGTAGGACAGAACGAAGGAGACAGTGGCTACGAGACAGGACTGATCGAGTGAGTGAGAATGGGATATTGGGAGTGGATTGTCAAGGCCCGTAGTTGAGGTCTAGCTGTGATACAGTTGACTGAGCCTATGCCTGGCGAGTTTATAATCCCTCTACATAGATTTAACGTGTTACCAACTTCTATCTGTTACTAATAAAAAATTTTAGGAATAATATTTCTGATTCAGTGCAAGCGAGAAGGAAGTTCCAAATAATACTAAAACTAAAACATACTCGTCTGGTTCTCATGAATACGGCTCGTTGAGAAACATGGCTCGCTGTAATAATCATTCTTATGTCTATGGTACGATCGGGTCCCATCTGTACTGATTCAGTGACTCACTGACTCAACATCGCACAGCACAAACCACTAAGGACAGAAATTTGAAATTTGCAGAGGGTGTTGATCTTATACTGTAGGAAGCGTTTAAGAAGAGATTGTTCCAAATTTCACTTGTAAGGGAGTGAAAGAGAGGATGAAAGGCTTTTTGAAAATATGTCGCTATTAAGACAAGTTTGAAGCTAGAACTGCAAAAATAGGCTTTCGTTTCCCCGTCAGAAATAAAAAAAAACGTGTGTCAGTGCTTTTGGAAATTCAACCTCCCAAGGGAATGAAATAGAGAATGAAAAGTTATGAAAATATTGAATTATAATAGCGTATTCAAAGTTAAATCTACGAAAAAGATTATATTTGGTTTCTCTGTTAGAAGTAAAAGAATACATGTTCCATTGTTTCCCGTTATATTTAAAGATATTAAAGCTAAATCTATGAACATTAGTATTTGGCTGCTCGATTAGATGTAAATAAATATGTATTAGGGGACGAAAGTTTCTACGGAAATATCACCACAAGAACGCAAAAGGTATGATAAACAAAAACCTTCGTCTCCAACTATCAGAATCGCTTTTGGTCAGAAGTACATTCGGTAAAGACCATAATTCTATAGCCTTTGCATTTTGTGAACAATATATAAATTCTAAAAAAAAGTGCAGAACATACAGTCTACGCGAGAGAAGCAGCGGGCACTAACCTAGTTCTAAAATAAGCACATTGCTGCGTGCTGAATTTTATCCCTCTGTGCGTTTATTATTTCCATCTCTGATATAGTAATTTATATCAGTTCCACATTACATTATAGATCGGAATCCAAAACCGGATCAACTATTTCTCGTGCCAACTCCATGACAACAAAGTAACGGAAGCTCGTTCCGTAACTACTACCTCAACAAAAAGTACAAACATTTAAGAAGTCGCAGCACAGCGGTGTTAAAAATACCGATTTTTCACACACAATTAAAAACATCGTTTACAAACGATTCCAGAATAAATTGTAAAAAAGCGTTAATAATTCCCAAATGTGATTAAAATTTCGAATTTAATGGAAAATACGAAAAAGAATTATGTCTCTGAAAATAGATCTCATGGTAATTCCATGTTTCCGTTTACAAAAATATAAGACTGAATTATGTAACTAGATTCATAATAAATACAAAGCTACGGTTTGGATTCCATTGGGCTGTGTCATTAATTTAATGCGCGACAAAAATTGCAACACTGATCAGTTCCATTTAGATGAAACAAAATTTTGCACCAGTTTCACTGTTAAGTAAGCAAATTAAAATCATATGGTATGGTTAGCTGGGAGACTAAGACAAAGAGGGTTTCAGCTACCTAGCTGGAAAAAGTTATCTGTTGTCGCGCACGATGGTACTTCACTTTCGCGAAATGTGATTTATGTGCCTTCATTGTATATGGTTCAAATGGCTCTGAGCACTATGGGACTTAACTTCTGAGTCCCCTAGAACTTAGAACTACTTAAACCTAACTTACCTAAGGACGTCACACATATCCATGCCCGAGGCAGGATTTGAACCTGCGACCGTAGCTGTCGTTCGGTTCCAGACTGCAGCGCCTAGAACCGCTCAGCCACACCTGCCAGCCATTGTATATTATCGGTATATGTATGTATGTATGTATGTATGTATGTGTGTGTGTCGAAACAGTGCTATGTGATGACAGTTGCTATCCAAATACAGGCTGCTGCCGAGCAAATAACCGCAGAAAGGAAGTTGTAGTAATCAACTACTGCATGGAGAACGTGGGTTGGAAAGTGCGCTTAGGTGTGCTTAATAGCATTTCTTTGTGACGCAAGCTCAGAACCCGAGAAGCCTTAATGACATAATAAATAAAGCACTGAAATACTGACCAGAGTGACTAAGCATCTAATTAAGTCCGTGCTGCAAGCAGAAAGACTTTCGAAATTGATGGCAGCCAAGAAAGAAAAGAGGGGAGACAAGAAAGAAAAAAAAAAGGAAAGTATAAGAAAAATGGAATGGAAGTTAAACGAGATCCTTAAAGCTCTGTTCTCTGGATTACGCAATTAATATTCTCCTAGCGGTCTTCAACTGTAAATGACTAACGATTTTTTTTCTCGCTCCGTATTCCATTTCTCCAACTTCCCGTCTTTCTTTCTCTCAATTTCACGGCCAGAGGTCCTTCCTTTTTTTTCTCGGGCGATATTATAATGAATTCGTGGAGTCAGGGGAAAAGAAGCTGAAAGTACATAAGAAAAAGCAGTAACTTATAGATGAATAGGCGGCGCCACTGGGAATAGAAATTAAGTTATTCGTGCGCGAGCGCCTCCGCAGGCTTTTCAGGCAGATGAGCTGACGAGCCTCCTGCAGTGGTGTGGCGGGATTTGCAGGTGGCGAAGGTACCACAGGAGGCTTCTCACCCGCTGGATGTTGCAACTAACTCTCGGCTTCGAGCTTCAAGATTTACAGAACACACTGCCAAAAATCTAGCATATCAGCGGAATAAGCTGTAACGAGCGTATGCGTTGCGGGTCAGCCCTGTTAGGTGTTACTTTTAAATTAAGTTAAAGTACTGTGGAATAATAGATACCGCACATTCTATCAGGAACAAGTCAGTCACACAGCCACTTGAAGCAACCAGGCGTAGTGTTCCACAAGGTTCGGTCTTGGGTCCTCTGTTGTTTCTTATATACCTAAATGGTATTCCACTTGCAGTTTCAGAAGATGTAAAATTTGTCATTTTTGCAGATGATACAAGTACAGGAATCAAAAGAAATAGTGTCCTTACTGAAAAGTCAGCTAATGAAGGTTTCAGAAAGATTAACACATAGTCCATGACAAATGTACGCTCATGAACATTGGAAGTAGCGCACCAAGACGGGAACATGGGAAATTTGTTAGAGATAATGATACAGATGATTCACTTGATTCAAAAATCAAGACAAATAAACAGATACAGTGTGCACAAGTAGACAAATTCAGTGCAATATCGACAACGTGTTGGACCACCTTTTGCTGCAGTACACGCTGCAACATCGTCCGGCGTCGAGTTCATTAGAGGTCTGATGTTGTGCTGAATGGCCCACAAATCTTGAACAGTCACCTCCAGATCATGTACAGAGTAACAAAGCGGCATCTGCCGTTTCAGCTGGTCCCATATCTGCTCTATAGGGGACAAATCCACACGTGCTCTGTAGGAAGTAGGCCGGCCATGGAAAAGTCGGAACATTACGTAATAAGTTCTGAGCAACTCCAGCTATAAGCAGTCAAGCATTATCTTGCTGGTAAAGTGTCCCTGATAGACCATGTAGGTAAGGTCCCACATGGGATAGAAGAATGTCATCAACATAGCGCTGGCCCGTTGCGGTTCCACGTACCGCAGTTAAAGGAGCCGGCTACCGCAGGTTATGGCCCCCAGACCGTTGCGCCAGCTGTGCGATGTGGCGTACGACGGCGTCGGTGAGACTGTGCCGTTCGCCAGGCTGATTCCACACCCGTGCGCGGTTATCAACCGTGCCCAAAAAGAATCGAGATTCTTCACCAAACACCATTTTTTGTAAATTTGGGAAGTCTACGTTGTTCTGGCTTAGCACCACAGTGGACGGAATTGCCGAGATCTCGAGATTAACGACAGTAATCTACATTGGGACCTGAGCTGCAAATTATCGTCCACAAGCGTCTGGAAATGCTTTGTAATTGCCGCATGATCCATCGGTCCTCTCGCCTTGTCTTCCTGGTCGCTGCACATCCGCTATGACGCACGTGCGTGTCTTCTCGCGTCCACTGCTTCCAAAATAGTCTCACGGAACACTCCGACTGATCGACAAGACGAACCACACGTTGTGTCGACCAGCCTGCGGGGGTTTTCACGCTGTTTATTTGGTCTCTCTCAAGCGTATGTCTCTCCCACTGCCCGTTGTTTAAACAGTGCTCCTGTTCGATTGCAGCGTCGCTGTAGGGGTCTTTAGGCATGCGCATTGACACCAAATTTGGGTCATTTGCATATCGGATCTCACTGAACTTGCATGCAAAGTTTCACGTGTGTACCTTTCTTCACTGCCGTTGCGCTATTTTCAATGTTCCTGCGTGTATTACCATTCTATTTCGAAGGCAGTCAGTGCATGGAGTTCAGTACTTGTCATGGAAGTCCAAAATGAAGTACGAAAAAGTACTAAGTTTTTGGCACTACAGGGAAATCACAACTTCTGCTGGGACAACCGCTGCTTAGAATTAATGTGACACCTTAGTGCACCTATGTTTTTGCAATACGCGAGCTAAATGTTATGGGTTATTTAAATACGTTAGTTCTGAATATTTCCATTCCCTACGAATTATGAAATCGTTTTCTGTGGAGCCGCAACTCACAGGGACAATATTTTCTGAATAAGGAAACGTGTTGTAAGTATTATGTTCGATGTTAATTATCGAACATCCTAGACAGACCTACTCGAAAAACTAGGTACTTTGACAACTACTAGTGGCTATAACACTAGGACCAAGAAAACCTCTACAAAGATTTCAGTGGGTTAATATCAGTACAGAAAGGAGTCGAGATACAAGGGTACAAATGTATTCAACAATGTACAGAGCACATTAAATGTCATGTAGATCCTGTGGTGGACACACTTAAAGAACTCTATAGGGTAACTCTTGCTAGATCTTTGACTTTTTTCGACATCCTTAGACTAGTCACCATGGAATACATGGAATGTGATTAATGTAATGTAAAAATGTGATATACACTCCTGGAAATTGAAATAAGAACACCGTGAATTCATTGTCCCAGGAAGGGGAAACTTTATTGACACATTCCTGGGGTCAGGTACATCACATGATCACACTGACAGAACCACAGGCACATAGACACAGGCAACAGAGCATGCACAATGTCGGCACTAGTACAGTGTATATCCACCTTTCGCAGCAATGCAGGCCGCTATTCTCCCATGGAGACGATCGTAGAGATGCTGGATGTAGTCCTGTGGAACGGCTTGCCATGCCATTTCCACCTGGCGCCTCAGTTGGACCAGCGTTCGTGCTGGACGTGCAGACCGCGTGAGACGCCGTTTCATCCAGTCCCAAACATGCTCAATGGGGGACAGATCCGGAGATCTTGCTGGCCAGGGTAGTTGACTTACACCTTCTAGAGCACGTTGGGTGGCACGGGATACATGCGGACGTGCATTGTCCTGTTGGAACAGCAAGTTCCCTTGCCGGTCTAGGAATGGTAGAACGATGGGTTCGATGACGGTTTGGATGTACCGTGGACTATTCAGTGTCCCCTCGACGATCACCAGTGGTGTACGGCCAGTGTAGGAGATCGCTCCCCACACCATGATGCCGGGTGTTGGCCCTGTGTGCCTCGGTCGTATGCAGTCCTGATTGTGGCGCTCACCTGCACGGCGCCAAACACGCATACGACCATCATTGGCATCAAGGCAGAAGCGACTCTCATCGCTGAAGACGACACGTCTCCATTCGTCCCTCCATTCACGCCTGTCGCGACACCACTGGAGGCGGGCTGCACGATGTTGGGGCGTGAGCGGAAGACGGCCTAACGGTGTGCGGGACCGTAGCCCAGCTTCATGGAGACGGTTGCGAATGGTCCTCGCCGATACCCCAGGAGCAACAGTGTCCCTAATTTGCTGGGAAGTGGCGGTGCGGTCCCCTACGGCACTGCGTAGGATCCTACGGTCTTGGCGTGCATCCGTGCGTCGCTGCGGTCCGGTCCCAGGTCGACGGGCACGTGCACCTTCCGCCGACCACTGGCGACAACATCGATGTACTGTGGAGACCTCACGCCCCACGTGTTGAGCAATTCGGCGGTACGTCCACCCGGCCTCCCGCATGCCCACTATACGCCCTCGCTCAAAGTCCGTCAACTGCACATACGGTTCACGTCCACGCTGTCGCGGCATGCTACCAGTGTTAAAGACTGCGATGGAGCTCCGTATGCCACGGCAAACTGGCTGACACTGACGGCGGCGGTGCACAAATGCTGCGCAGCTAGCGCCTTTCGACGGCCAACACCGCGGTTCCTGGTGTGTCCGCTGTGCCGTGCGTGTGGTCATTGCTTGTACAGCCCTCTCGCAGTGTCCGGAGCAAGTATGGTGGGTCTGACACACCGGTGTCAATGTGTTCTTTTTTCCATTTCCAGGAGTGTACATTGTCTGACGTCGCATGGTAGCCAACATGATATATTCTTATTATAGTGAGCGTCAATTTAAGTGAAGATAACTTATTTTCAGATGCAACTAGTCCTTTGAAGATTACACTGTGGCTCTGTCCTGCAAAAAGATGAACTCGCTTATAAACGTGACCGTTTTTATTGCAGTTGACGTTACAGCATTAGGCAAAGTAATGATGAGACAGCTGTTTCCAATTTAAAAAAATATTCCAGTAAACGCTACGCTGTCGAACACATATACTGAAGCTACGTACGTTACTGAACTTGACGAAACATTGCCTGTTAAAATGTTCATTATGAGGCCCCATCCAGGGGATAATTTAGATGTCCAGAAGCGTGATTTTACTTATTGCTTGAGTCGTGATAGGTGGAAGTCTGAAACAATTTTTGGTATTGTATGTCAAATGTTTAGACTTTACAATGGGAGATTCAAGCTTTTCCATAACGCATAGATGACATAATTTTAGCCAATTACTCACGTCACAGTTGTATTAAAATACAGAATACAGATACTGTACGTACAATTATGTTAGTTTCACATCAAACATCACCAAATTCAAATTCGCAACTAGGGAACGCAATGACACATACATCTTGTGTCAGAGAAATATCGACCGCAAACTTCAATTCCAGTGTTGTCCACAGTGAGTACCTAAATATTGGAAAATAAAAGTTTTAAAATAATCTGTATGTACAGAGATGCAAATTTTGAAAAAAACTTCATTAATCTTGGTTTATAAGATGTCGATACCCACAATGTAATACATAATAAAACAAATAATTTTATATCATTGGTTTTCACCTTCACTCCAATTTTAGAATTCTTGAAGTCGGTGTCATCTGAATCTACATCTACATGGCTGCTCTGCTATTCACACTTAAGTGCCCGACAGTTCGTCGAACCACCTACAGATCAATTCTATAGCGTTCCACTCCGTAACAGCGAGCGGGAACAATTAACACTTAAATCTTTCATTACGAGCTCTGATTTCTGTTATTTTATTACGATGATCATTCTCCCAATGTAGGTAGCATACACTAACAAAAAATGGCTCTGAGCACTATGGGACTTAACATCTGAGGTCATCAGTCCCCTAGAACTTAGAACTAGTTAAACCTAACTAACCTGAGGACATCACAAACATCCATGCCCGAGGCAGGATTCAAACCTGCGATCATAGCGGTCGCACAGTTCCAGACTAAAGCACCTAGAACCGCTCGGCCACACCAGCCGGCTAGTAATGGTAATTCCAACTATTTAGGTGAACTGACAGCATTTAGATTTGAGTGATTTATCGTGTAACCGAAGTATAACGGATTTCTTTTGGTACTCAAGTGGATGGCTTCGCACTTGGTCTTATTCAGAGACAATTTTCACCATCCAGATATCATTTCTAAGTCATTTTGCTATTTGTTTGAATCTTACGCCGACTTTACTAGACAGTCCATGTATTTTCGATTATAAAGTCGTAAAGCGCGAGATCCTTGCGCACCGACTCGTTAAGCTTTTTGTGTTTCACGTTTCTGATGATAAATGTAACAAAACAGTTTTAAAAATGAAGGAGAATTGCAACACAACACGAGCGGCGGGGTCGTGAAAGAAGTCACAGCGCGTTCACGGCGACAGCAGTGTACGCAAGAAATCCAACAATCGCGGACTGTAAGGTGACGGTACTGATACGAGTTTGCAGGCGTGAAATATCACGACAAACTAAATTACGTTTAGATGATAGGTTAACTCCTAACAAAATTTCTCATCGGCATCGTTTGGATGCAGATGACAAGCTGCCTGTAATAAATAATGCACAAGTGGTCCTGAAAACTAATGCACACCAAGTGTGAAGGTATTAACAAAAATAAACGAATTATTGTTTGAACTAAATATCCACATAATTTTGTGATCAATTATTAAAAATGTTCACATTACAGATTAAATAAAACGGAAACCCACTGATGATGGCACAGTGGTGTTGAAACATGTTTGGGAACTCGGAAAAAACGGTGGTCTGTATAACTGGCGGTCTTTACATCCTACAATTGAACGTCCTGTTTGCCGCAGTCCGCAGCAGCCCTGTCCGTGATAAGCAATGCGCAGGCTTCGGTTTCTGGTCCACACACAGAATGTTTATAGCGACGTGAACTAAAGTTTTCATCATATCACGATCGCAAAATGAAGGAAAGCTCTAGAGGCCTAGCCTTCTTAGATAATAATAAAATTATAGTGCCCCAGATAGTGGCAGTACATGAGTAAGGATTTCTGTCGTCTTTGGTGTGACTGAAAATCAGTTGGCCAGCAGTTGTGGCCGAGCGGTTCTAGGCGATTCAGTCTGGAACCGCGCGACCGCTACGGGCACAGCTTCGAATCCTGCCTCGGGCATGGACGTGTGTGATGTCCTTAGGTTAGTTAGGTTTAAGTAGTTCTAAGTTCTAGGGGACTGATGACCTCAGATGTTAAGTCCGATAGTGCTCAGAGCCATTTGAACCATTTTTGAAAGTCAGTTTTGCGTCTGGAAGAGCATAAAACAGATCTACGATTTGTGAAGAACCGAAATTACCCGTACTGGCGTTCTCAGACACGGGAGCTGTGACAGACACCTCTTTCCAATCTCTCTCTCCTCTCTCTCTCTCTCTCATACATGTGGTCGACAAAAATAGAGTGAAGTGAATTTGTAATTTTCAGTTAAAAACTGCCAGTTTACGCTTCAGCTGAATGAGAGAAATGACAACCCAATCACTAAAATAAATTAACATCGTAATTAGTACAAAAATGAGCATTCATTTATTTATTTCGAAATACTCGAATAACATGCCACATGTGGATGCAACAGCAAATAAACAGTTTTTTGGCGGTATCGTTTCAGTCTGTCCCTCAAGGCAGCGTTTCCGAGTTTCGCTGTCGAATGACGTAGTAGACTAACACGCCCTTGTCTATCTGTTTCGCTAACTCTTATGCAGCACCTAGGAAAACGAAAGGTACTTCAATATTAAAAGAGATCGTCGACATTTCCTTTCGGTAATTCAAAAGGTCATAGACCAGGCTGAAGAAAACTAATGCATCACGGCAACTTGGATAATTCCGGTTCTGTCCTGACAGGTTCAAAATGTTCAAATGTGTGTGAAATAGTATGGGACACTGCTAAGGTCATCAGTCCCTAAGCTTACACACTACTTAACCTAAATTATTCTAAGGACAAACACACACACCCATGCCCGAGGGAGGACTCGAACCTCCGCCGGGACCAGCCGCACATCCCATGACTGCAGCGCCTTAGACCGCACGGCTAATAAATACTTCTTCTATTTCTAGTTCTGTGAGTGGAGTCTTACGAAATGTGACGTATGACACTGTAGTTAGATCGAGTGGTTCACAGGAACTGCTAATTATCCTAGGTTTGGCAAAGGATGCAATGAATGGTGGAAAGTCTGAAGCGCCAGTGTTATGTGCTGACGAACAATGAAGACGATGGAATGATTTATGAAGAACTCGGCATCCGATTATTGGCAAAAACTCTACACAAAATAGCAGCAAAATATGTTCTTGCGGTACTGCGGGTTCTAAATACACGAAGAGTAAGGAATTGGAAGAGAGATACTATCGCAAGACTCCAATGGTAGGCCAATAAGGTTGCTACTTGTAAGCCATTTTTCTTTGTTGTTATTTCGAAGCTCACCGTTCCGTTAGTTGCTACGGGTATCGATGGGAAATAGTCAAATATGTATTATATATGACGTGTGGCGACTGCTTTTCTGCTGATTGTCCTGGAATAAATGTTAGCCATTTATCAAAAATGTAGACGTATTGGTCGAGAAAACACTCAGAATATGAAATATTATAAATGTAACAGAAAGGCCATTTAGTAAGGTGTAATCAGAGTAAATTGCTTACGTGGTATGAAAAATAAAACACAAATTTGACAAAGGGTCTTCTGGCGTGCTGAATGTATACATATTGATCGAGATACTGCGAAACCGTGAGTTGTCTAAGTTAATATGCAAAACGTAGGTGTACTGGTTTAAGATAAATAATTACATTGATACAAATCTATAAAAGTCATCTTTTTTTTCGAGTTATGAGTCTTCTGACCGGCTTGATGCGGCCTGTCACAAATTCCTCTGCTGCGCTATCCTCTTGATCTCGGAGCAACACTTGCACCCTAAGTTCTCAGTTATTTGTTGGATGTATTCCGATCTCTGTCTACAAATACACTTTTTACTCTGTACAGCTTCTTCTAGTACCATGGTTATTCCCTGATATATATAACATATGTTTCATCATCCCGTCCTTCTTGAGAGTGTTTTCCATATGTTCCCTTCTTTGACGACTCTTCGAAAAACCTCCTCATTTCTTAACTTATCAGGCCACTTAACTTTCAACATTCTTCTGTAACACCATATTTCAAATCCTTCGATTATCTTGTGTTCCGGTTTTCCCACTTTCCATGATTCCCTTACCATGCACTGTTGTGCTCTCAGAAATTTAATTTTAAAGTTAAGGTCTGTGTTTGATACAAGTAGACTTCTCTTGTCTCTTGTGGCCGCGCTAGTCTCATATTTCTGTTCTCCTCGCTCCGTACGTCATGGGTTATTTTGTAGGCCAGGTAGCAGAATTCTTTAACTTCCTCAACTTCGTGATCACCAATTCTGATATTCTGTTTCTTGCTGTTCTCATTTCTGCTTCTTCTCATTACTTTCGTCTTTCTTCGATTTACTCTCAATCCATATTCTGCACTCATTAGACTATTCATTTCATTCAGCACATTTGGAATTCCTCGTCTGTTTCACTGCAGATAGCAATGTCATAAGTGAATCTTGTCATTTATATCCTTTCCCCTTCCCTTTTAATTCCGCTCTTCAACGTTTCTTTTATTTCTGTCATAGCTTCTTCGATGTATGGATTGTACAGTAGGAGCGAAAGACATTATCCCTGTGTTACACTCTTTTTAATCTGAGCACTTTGTTCTTGGTCTTCGCATTGTATTATTCTTTCTTGGTTCTTGTACATACCGCCGCCCGTCTGTCCCTGTGGCTTACTTCTATTTCTCTTAGAAATTGTCGAACGCTCTTTCTAGGCAGACAATTCCTACGAGCGGGTGTTAATTTTTCTTCAGTCTTACTTCCATTATCAAGCGCAACGTCAAAAGCGGGTCTCTGCTGCCTTCACTTAAAGTAAAGCTGATTGCCATCTAACAGATCCTCAGTTTTCTTTTCCATTCTTCTGTATATTAATCTTTCCAGCAGGTTGAATGCTTGAGCTGTTAAGCTGATTGTGCCATAGTTCTCGCACTTAAATGCTCTTGCTACGCTCGGATTTGTGTGGTTGATATTTTTTCGAAAGTCTGATGGTACGCCGGCATTTAACATTGGAATTTACATTTCAATCCTAATGTTATCACCCTTGCTTTTAATTTCACCGAAGGTTGTTCTGACTTTTCTGTGGTACTACCGTTGAATTAGTTTTGCAGTGAAAGTAAGTACACATGGGTAACGACTGCTGATGTAATTTATAGTGCTGTAATGTAATGAGAGTTCTTGATAACTTTTAAAAATTATAATTTCTTTTTTTTTTTTTTAACAGCGATGTTGGTCAAAGACATCATAATGAGAGTAACGAGTGAGGCGTTCTACTTTAAGATAACGTCAATGTTTTGTATCGGCGAACGGTGGGTGGTTGAATCCGCCTTCTTTTGAGCCAATGCAATCACAGAGCGGATTTCGATGTACTAATAGTATCGGCAAGCCGTGATGACGAACCCTAGGGCGTGATGATCTTCGTGGGACAGGGAGCTGCCTTTGAATAACTTATAAACGTCCCAATCCTCTTGCAAACTCGGTTAGGTTTCCTGAATGACCTAAAACTTAGAAGGTGGAAAGCTAGGTAGGTTAATTTTCACCTGTAGTTTGTGTTGATGCAGTTGAAAACTTTGTGTATGGTGTTAAGAGCGAGTACGGAAATGAAAGCAGGACAGGACAAAATACTGTGCCAGCATATACTTTCTATTTTGAAGTAGCATCGAAGGATTGTTGAATTGACTGAACGAATGACCATTCCTCTGTTAGGAAGGCCTAGTTTCTAACTAAGGGCACAGGGTTACAGCCTCGGTGTAAGGAACTGTATATCACCAACTCTCTCACCCAGTCTGGCATAGTATTCGCAATAAAGGTGTTCTCCTGCCCTAGTGTAAAATTACCTATTGGTTGAGAGCTAGCTTGTTGCGTTACGGTCTCTACTACAGAAAAATAATTTTTTAAAGCAAAATTAATCTAAGAACTGCTCTTTGCTGTACAACAGTTTATATTTGCCCGGGCCGTTATGTTAGTAACAAAACATGAACCCAGGACTCGTGGAGTAACATTAAAATATTTGGTTTCGTCACTTCACGGAATCTCTAAGTCTGTTGTAAGCTCTGATTCCCTCACTGTACTCCAGAGCTGTAGTGCTATGTAGACGTTTCAACCTTAACAACGGGTTCAGAAATGCTTTGACTCGCTGATGCTAGTGCCAATGTGTCGTTCGTTTGGGTTCCTCGCGGTTTGGTACGTCATTGAATGTGTCTGATGATAACTTTGCCGGAGACGCAACATACCACCCAGACCATTTTCGAGCTCTGTTCCGTTGGACGATCTCATCGTTGCCATATGCAGGAACATTTTAGCACTGTCTCACCGAGAGGGCGAAGGAGATTTGGATTATGGGCATCGGCTACCATAGAAAATCTCACCGAAGGACTTCTTGAAACGGAAGGTTGTTATAACTGTTCAGTTCACCTTTCCACTATGTTTACTATTTTTAGCTAGAATTACAGGCTCACTATCATCATTCGTTATAAATGGTAATTATAATTAAACTTTCGTTGATGGAGCCAGTGTATACGGAAAACTATTTACCGTATGGGTACCAAACTTTATAGGAATAATATTCAGACTGTGCGCTACAGGATTTGCGTTGTTAGTAGTGTTAGTATGATAACTTGTCATTTGGCGCCGGGTCTTGAACTGTGACGTAGGATTGCAACACAGGCATCAGTGTGTATTACAGTTGCAGACAGTCAACATAGGTCTGGAGAAGGGGAGCAGGGCGTTACTCGTAAAGCTGTTTTATCAAAACAACTGCGAAAGTGCTGCTGTTCTTCGCGGGTATCGGCGCGTTACATGACTACGGAGTGGTCATGTTTTCGCACCGTGGTTGGGGAACATGACTCGGAAATTCGAACTTGTTGGCGATATTGGAATTGCTCCCGGGATAGGTCAACGACCAATTGCGCCGAAAATTGTTGAGGAAGTTACTGCTGCCATGACTGAGAATGCTGGAGGCAGTGTGCTGCCTTTAAGCCTTGCACGATCTGTGTCACGCCAGCTAGACATTCCATGCCCCCGCCCCCTTGTTTCGGGCAGCAGTAGCATAATGTCCAGTGCTGTTCCAGGTTGTCGCTGACGCAGATGATTGTCACATTGTGCAACGTTGCTAACGAGAAATGTAAACATGGCACGCAATAAACAATTGTTGCTCCCTCATATTAAAACTAAAATGTTTCTTTTACTGGTTTACTCGTTATTTCTCTTCCGCGTGTCATTACAAATGTTTCCGCAAAGTTTCATTTTCTTACGAGCAGTCGTTTTTCAGATGGTACCGAAAGTTTAAGTATAACCACCTTATACCTATACCCACTTACTAATGCCGTTTAGGCTCATATATGTCAACCAAGCAAGAAACACACAGTGACGTTCTTAGAAAACAGTTGATTTTGAGTCGTGATTTGGGCGCTTAATTGATGATGATGATGATGATGACGACATGGAGAAATGCTCCATTTCGCGGTTTCTGGAGCATCTGCCAACGCTGTGGAAACGTTGTAAAAACAGTTGTTAGCTAATGCCGGGACTCCGAAATGAAAGCCATATTTATAACTTGAAAGTGGACGCGGAGTACGGCGTGACATGTGAAGCCTGCAGTGTCTGAATTCGCGTCCCTCCGCCAAAAGGTTAGCAGCGTATCTGTGCTGAACAATCTCTCTGGCAGTAGCTATCTTTTTTTTTTATTCTTGAAGGACAGTAGTAAGCAACATGATACTGAAACATCTATCGAACTGTAACGTTTCACTGATCACCTATCACTTCTTTACCAAACTCTCTGACGACTGAGCTGTCGCTAATAAAAGCCCAGGTCCAGAAGGGTCATTGCACTTTTCGATCACGGTGCATTGGACTCATTTCTGATTTAGAAGATTCCAAATGAAATACCTTTCAGCCGTCAAATTTCCAACCTTTTTTTTATTTGGTAACTAGTTTCGGCGTTTTTGTACGCCGTCTTCAGGCCCTGTGTACAGACAGCAGTGGTACCAGTATGAAGTAGGGGGCGTGGTGCAAGGATTATATACAGTGGTAATATGTAACAATATAACAATGACAATACCAACCAGTACAGGAAGATCTACTAAAAGGAGGTCAAGATTTCATGTTATGCATAGATAATCACGGTATAATGCTAATGCGATGCCCGTGAAGCAAATGGAGTAAAATAATGTTGTCATACACTGACGAGTTCAGACTGATTACATGCTGTCATATACTAGTAAAACTTATACCACTTACTATCTGTAAGATCACATACTACTAACAAGTAATAAAAGGAGACTACATCTACATCAGTGCAATTTATCGATGACAACTCATAAGATGCAACTTATTTAATAAAACATTTCTAGTGAATCAAACTATGAATCTAATGCAATATACGGAAACGAATTACCACTAACTAGTAAGTATTGAAATATGGAAAAGATAAAACCACGTTATCACGAAAGTGATAAGTTTAACAGTAAGCAAGCGCGTAACTAGGTGATATACTAAATCATAAGCTATGGAATAAGCATAAAAGAAAAGTACCGCGATGCATACGCAGTATATCAGAAAGACACTAATTACAGTCAGAACAACCAAAAGTGTTTATCTCTACATGTCAAAAAATGGTTCAAATGGCTCTGAGCACTATGCGACTTAACGTCTGAGGTCATCAGTCGCCTAGAACTTAGAACTAATTAAACCTAACTAACCTAAGGACATCACACACATCTACGCCTGAGGCAGGATTCGAACCTGCGACCGTAGCGGTCGCTCGGCTCCAACGCCTAGAACCACACGGCCACTCCGGCCGGCAACATGTCAAAAAAATGTTCAAATGTGTGTGAAATATTGTGGGCCTTAGCTGCTAAGGTCATCAGTCCCTAAGCCTACACACTACTTAACCTAACTTATCCTAAGGCCAAACACACACACCAATGCCCGAGGTAGGACTCGAACTTCCGCCGGGACCAGCCGCACAGTCCATGACTGCAGCGCCTGAGACCTCTACATGTCATTTAGCCCTTAGACAAGAGAAGAGAAAAACCACCGGAGCACATGTGTCGGAGTATACCATACATTGTGTAATATGTCAGTTAGAACCTTTTTGATTAAATGGTTAACTGAGAACGTGGATATCAAGGAATATACCAGAACACTGTGCTGGGTATTACCACTGTACATAGGACTTGCACCACGGCCTCTGTTTTGGTTATCTGTTTCATACTGGTACCATTGCTGTGCGTACACAAGTCCCGTAGATAGCGTAGTAAAACGCTAAAACTGGTTGCGAAATAAAACAAGGTTGGAAATTTTACGGATGAAAGGTGTTTAATTTGACATCCTCTATCGGACAGCCGAGCCCCGCAACTATCTCAAAAAGATTGGCATACAGAGACATTTCTCACTTGTCCAGCTGCCTCCAGGCGGGCAGAAGCTGCCTCAGGTGCGCGGCGTTCTCGCGACATGCGGTCTCCGCTTGCATCACTGCTGGTGACCTTTGAGAGGACGCCTCCGTCTCGCAGTATCAGTCGGCACGGTGCCAGAAGAATGCTGGCGTTCCGCGAACGGCTATCCCGTACGTGACTGATGTAACGGGCACAGTGGCCGGTGTGGGGCGTTCCCGACGCAGGCGGCGGGTTGCAGCTGCCGCAACAGCACGTGAAGTGCACGTGCGTCACCAGCCCGTTAACTTGTGGGACAGCGCGGCGCGGCAGGAATCCGTTAGGAGTCGCGACGGCTGACGCCAAGTTCTGAGAGCCGCGTGTCGACTATTTTCCAGCCAAGATCTGTTCTCAGTACTCTTGTCTGTGGTTTACTCTGGTGTGCGGGTGAATATTGCCGGCTGGCGGAGTGAATCAGGTCGTGTAAAGAGGATCCCAACAACCATCGACCGTCTGACATTTACGGAAATGATAACCTTTGTAATCCCATCTTTTTTTTTCCAACTACAGTGGAGTCTAGCTAATTCTAGCGGCGATAGATCAAATTTATCGGTACATCAAACTTATCAACTCCCATGAAAAAAAAACTAGATAAATCGAAGAAATCCATTGAGTGTTGATACGTACTATTAATAGAAGCAGTCGTTATAAGAGACTGTCTCACAAACAGTGTATAATTCGAAGTCAGCGGCTATTTAACACTTGATAACTCTGCTTCACCAGCTGTTCCGGTAACTGCTTTCTGACTCACTTTTCTTGACATTCCGGTGTTTTCTCAACAATGCACAGTTTACTGCAGTACATAAATCACCCTTAAGATTTACTTCAAACAAGTACAGAGGTTTCATTTTCGTAGGAAAAAAAGGTCGCTGAGGTCGTGGGGAAAGGAGTGAGAAAAATGATGTTGCGAAAAGTTTTTTGATTCTGTAACCCACGATGTCGTCACTCTTAAAGCAGAAAGATAAAAAATGGCTCAAATGGCTCTCAGCACTATGGGACTTATCATCAGTCCTCTAGACTAAGAACTAATTAAACCTATCTAACTTAAAGAAATCACACACAGCCATGCCCGAGGCAGGAGTCGAACCTGCGACAGTAGCAGCAGCGCGGTTCCGGACTGAAGCGCCTAGAACCGCTCGGTCACAGCGGTCGGCAGAAAGATAAGATTATCGAAAACGTAGGATATTGAGGGTAGGCAAGAAGTCCCCGTATCCCGTAAGCCCTGTTTAGTATCAAATGCTATTATGCAGGTTGGTAGATATGTTATTTCATATGTTTTTCGAATCCATGTTTACGTGCAGTTGCAGCCGAGTTTTAATTTTAACTGGTCGTAAATGTCAGCGGTGATAATCACTCTACTGCTGAGCGCTTAGTGAAAAGCGTGTGTGTGTGCACGAACAACTACACACAGGGCCCTAGATTATGGGAACATTCCAGGAAAGTTTTAATAAGGCTCTTCCACGAAAGGCAACACTTCTGGCCTGGCAACGACGTGCTTTTGCTTTTGGCAGTGTTAACGAGAGGCTGCGAAGGAAGAAGGCATGCGAAGAAACATGTGCCGCGTTCTCTGATACGGTTGAAAAATCTCCTATGAAGATTACATGAAAGAAGACCTAGAGGTCAGGTTTACGATTGACGTTAGTGAACGAGTAATAAGATAGAGACCAGAATGAGTGCGTTTTAGCATGCCACGCTTTGTTAAAACCATTTCCAAATGCAGTGAACCGTGCCAACAATATGCTTTCAGATGAGTGTGCCATTTACTGGATCTGGCGTGCTAGTGCTGAACGCACTACACCTGGCAACTCGTTATGGAGAGCCATGAAAGGGTATGCATCCGTACGTCGTTATGCTACAAACAAAGAAGTGCGCATTGCAGTTGAGGATGCAATTCGCTGTATAATACGGTCATGCTCAAAAAAATTCAAGAAAACATGGAGGGGTATGAAAACATATTTACAGAATGTTGGGGGAACATACCGAAATATTGGACAGTTATCTTGCAAGTATTTGTGCTAAAACAAATAAAATCAATTAGCATTCGATGTACGGGGACTTGTTATTCACCAAGCACAGAAAGCGAACCCCACTCTTGAAGAATGTTTAGCGAAGTGGCTTAGTCAATGTAGACTACAAAACGTACCTGTTGGAGCACTGGTGTGCTACTGGGTGTAGTACAGCCGAGCTGTTTTTTTCCATTTTATGCGTCTTACGTCAAGATTATGGGACTGCGTAAGTAAGGAGTATATCACAATATAGATGTCAGAAATTTTAATGAACAGGAACAGAGGTTTCAACTTAATCAAGGTTTGGGGCCCGGCACTTGATTTATTAAGATTTCGCCGGCCATCAGATCCACACCAGAGGTAGCAAACGCAAAGAGAATGTGCGTTTCAGGAAACAAAAGGACGGGCTCTGAAAAACAAAAGAGCATCATAGGTGTAGTGGGTGTATGTACCACATAATGACTACGCACGGTGCGAAGAACAGGGTCGGCGTGGTGTGTGTGTGTGTGTGTGTGTGTGTGTGTGTGTAGCGCTGATGCCTGACGCGTCTCCTCATGCCCAACGCCTTCTTTATTCCTTTCAAGTGTCTTTCCATTATGACTTGTTTACTATTATTTATTTAATTTGATCTGATTTTGTAGATTTAGTTCTTAAGAACCTACGTGACTAGCGACGAGTCTGCAAGCTACTTTTACGTAATGTTCACTGAAAGGGAATGAAGTTTTAATATTGGCGCGGGACCATCAGCGGTACACAGTGTGGTTGGAGCCGGTGCAGCGACCACACATAACAGCAAAACTCGCAGCACGTGAGGAAGACGACATGATCGCTAGTCGAAATGCTGTGCATAAAGTGGAGACATCCCGGTTGTACACCCGGACGCTCACCATTAACCAGTAACTCCGCGAAAATGTCAGAGGTCATACCTATCGGTCGTTATATGCTTTACAAAAATCTGGCCAGGTCCGAGTCTGACCCTCACACTGACGGATCCGTACAGATTTAATTATGTACGTCTAGGCACTCCATCCACTCCGGAAATCGTGAATCTCGACGATTTTTGCCTTTTGTGGACTTTGATGCTCGCAAGATATCGGTCCCAGAGACTCCAAGAGTTTCGAGAATGCTTTAATGTCAAGTTCGAAGTCGGATAACAGATGACAAAAGAAATACAGGGTGTTTATAAATGAATATCGGGCTTTTAACGCTTTATAATATTTATTGTATGAAACTTACAGTTATAAATGGTATGTCAAATGAAAGAGCAACTCAAACAATTTTACCAAGAACCTTATAAATGTTCAATGTGAGCACCATTTTTCACACGGCATACATCAAGTCTATAGCCGAGTTCTTCCCAAACGTTGATAAGTGTGTCTTCAGTGATTGTAGCAACAGCTGCTTCAATTCGGTTTCTTAATTCAGGGAGGTCTGCTGGTAGCGGAGGCACGTACACACTATCCTTGATCAAGATGGTGCGCCACCTCACTGGCGTAGCGAAGTACGCGACTGGTTGAACTTCACTTTACCCAAGCGAGGGATAGGCCGCAAGGGGACCAATGACTGGGCTCGCTTTGCATGGCCTCCACGTTCAACTGACCAAACGCCATACGATTTTTTCCTTTGCGGCTTCATCAAGGTTCTTGGTAAAACTGCTTGAGTTACTCTTTCATTTGACATATCATTTATAACTGTAAGTTTAATGTAATAAATATTATAAAGCGTTAAAACCCCGATATTTTTTTATAAACACCCTGTATTTCTTGTATGAAATAATACAAAAATTAACAATTTTCTGTTTTCTTTCTTTCTTTACTCCTACTGTGAAACCTTGCTACTTGCCAGATTTTATGATTCTGCGTAAACGTATATTTTATTGAGTGAGTTTGGTGGTATCAAAATATGTGGCGTAAATGGGCTTATCATTTAGTTGCATTCATTTAGAGGTTTAACTTTTTCTTAAGTCGCCGAAGAGCCTTAGACCTCAGTCTCTGATATAAATTTCAACTTAATACGTCTTCGCGTTTCTGAGAAAATCTGGTCTTAACAGACGGTGCGACAGACAGTCTGATACCAAATGAGAAAAGAAAATTGTGAGGTATGATTACGAATTAACGATTTTCGGATTTTTTCCCTTTGGTTGTACAGTGAAAACTAGCTTCGTGTAAAAATTTCTTGAGTCTAGATCAACAGAAAGTACTTAAAGGTTTTCATAGTAAGTTTGCGAGTGTCAAAATATATGACTTAAATAGTCATATCTTTTGATTGCATTATACAGCCAAGGGACCATAAACCTTAGTATGTGGCATGAGATTCAACTTTTTACATCCATACGTTCCTGAGGGAAAGGGCTCTTAGCAGACGGAGGAACAGACCGTCAGTCTGATAAAAAATGATAAATTCTTTTTTCGCGTGATTTAATTACGCATTAGCAATTTTCGTATTTTTTTGTTTGGTTGTACTGTGAAATCTTGCTTCTTGCCAGATTTCATGATTTTAGGCCAACGGGAAATGCCCTATAGGTTTTTAGCAGTGACTTTGCGAGAGTTAAAATATGTGACACAAATGGCCGTGTGTCTTGGTTGCAGTCTCTTAAAACTTCAGTTTATTTCATCGTCAAAGGACCGTAGACCCTAGTGAGTTAAATTTCAGCTTGGTATGTCTACCTGTTCTTGGCAAAAGAATTTTAACAGTCGGACTGAAAGACAGACAGGTGGACAACGAAATGATAAGGGTGTCGTTTTTACCGATTGAGGCACGAAGCCCTGCAAAGGCTGTAGATCTGGCCATGAAGAGCCGGTTGCTAGTGAGATAGGCCCCAAGACATAACTTCTTTCACAAGAAGATTTGCAGAGAAAATGCGAGCACTGGTATTGTTTGTTCAGGAATGGACAAATGGATTAAACTGAAGTTGTCTTACGCACTCTCGGAAATTGCTGTAGGAGTTTCGCTTGAATTAAATAAAAATATGTCAACAAGAAAATCAATTTTCTTTTGCCTTCTACTTACAATTGCTGCTTCCTCTCGTAAGGAAAAACGTATGTTTTTGAAAATGCGTTACCTTTTTTAGGTTATACTCTTATTTCGATTTTCCGGTTCCACTTTGATCGTTCATACTTTCGATAAATCGACTCTAATTATTCGAGCTTTCTGTCTGATCCGTGGAACTTTGAAGTATCGAGAGTCGACTTTAGAGAACACAATTTTTCGCTGCGACATTATTACATAACTGTTTCTCTGTTTGCGTGCTGCGTCACGTTTGTTTATACTTAAGCTTTCAACGACTTCCTGTGCCATCATCAAAGGAATTAACTGTCCTCCCAATAATCCGTGGAATATTCTCGTTTGCAGCTGGCTGAATTATACAAACGTCATGAATTCATCGACCTTCCGTTGCTACCAGAGAGTATGTCGAGTTCATTAGCTGGATGATCCAGCTTGTTTCTCTCTAGCCTTTCAGTATCGAACACTGGTTTTCATGCACTATTAATGGTATATCTGCGGTGCTGGTTAATACTGTTGCACGATAACAGTTGCTCTGATCAGAGGATACCAGTAGCTGGATGAACAGGACAAGATCTTCGCTTCATTAAACGTAGTCATTTGTTGTGACGCTGTGCCCGGCAGCAGCAGAGTTGTCAAATTCGCTACATTTAACGTGGCATCAGTGCTTTGTGCAATATTCTGAAATGTACGTACAAACTGACCAATGTAACTGTTAGACTGCGGCGGAGCTGTGTTGGTGTTGTGTTGCCTACAGAAAAGTCTTGCGGTGAACTACTCTCTTCTTCTGCAGTCCACTCACGCATGCTCTGTTAGAAACCTAACAATGTTTATCGCCGCGCGCGGTAGCCGCATGGGTGTTTGTGTAGTACTTAGCGTAAGTTAGTTTAAGTTAGATAAAGTAGTGTGTAAGCCTAAGGATTGATGACCTCAGCAGTTTGGTCCCATAGGAACTTACGACAAATTTCAATTTTCAGTTTTTCTCGACTGGATAAACTGCAGCAGAACCAGTCGCACTGCACTTATCTAAAGAGTGCAACAAATGTTAGTCTAGTATAAGGTTTAACTAGCTGTTAAGGGGCTCCGGAAAGGCTCAAAATCATGAAAAGTTCAATTTTTACTTTTTTGCGTTTTCTGAATCTGCAGACTATTACCTTTTAATAGATATATAATTTATTCAATTCCTAAGACTGCAACTATGTTTAATTTTTTTTTAGATGTGTTCTACATGGTCGTGACCCACTGTGGCGCTGTTAAACTGCTGTCAAATGGCGTTATTATTAACGTCCGTGTTCATCAGGTACATTTTAGCGATGTGAGATAAAGTATGTGTTGTGGCAAACCTGTGATGGTTCAATATATATCGCTGGTGTGATTGTCGATTGTTTCATGTTTATTTACTCTGTCGTTATCTCGAAAATATTCGTAATTAATTCTGTTTCTTGAGTCTCTGTTTTGTTGAAGTATAATAATGAGTAAAAGTAAAGTTATTAGAAATCCTCTGAAGGCTTTTAAGAAAAGGAGAAATGTTGGAAAGCCAAAGGTATGTGTTATTACTGTAAACAATAAAGAGGATAACCAAGTGAGTGAACCTAACCTCTCAAGTACACCTGCCTATAGCAGTCAAAGTGGGAAAGAAAATACTTCACAGAAGAAGCTTGGTTCAATGAGTGAAAACTATGAATGTTTTATGGGCGAATCGGATGTGAATGAAATATTTGATATGTCGGTTCTCAAAGGAATTTTTTCAAACTGTGTAAGATGTAGTCATCGTGGTGAAGTTGGTCTGGAACTCTCCATAATAAAGCACGTAGGACTTGCTAGTGAAATACAACTGAAATGTGATAAGTGTTCATACATGACCACCTTTTGGAACAGTGTTGCAGTAACTGCAACTGAAGAAAATGGTAGCAAAATCTACGAACACAACAACGAGCGATGCTTGCTTTACACAAGGAACGCCTTCGGGCTGCAGACAGGACTGTAAAGAGTCTAGAAATACAAGCAAGAGTAAACAGAAGGAGGAACAAGAGGAAGCTGGAGGAGGAGTTTGCAGAGGATGAAGATAATCCATCCTATGGACCTGGAATGCACTAAAAAGTTAATCCAATCTTTGTCGCTCGATTCCCAAAACTTTTATTTTCTCATACTAATTACATGTTTTCTAAGGATCTTCCAAACATATTTGTTTCAAACTTTCAGTAAATGTTACACAGTACCTTCTGCATAATTTAACACAGCCTTTTTCCAAAAAACTGTATATTTTTGAATATATAAATAAAAAAATTGCAAAAAAATGTTGTGAATTTTCATTACAATTGAAAAAAATCATCTTAAATAACTGAACTAAAATTTTGTAAAATCCCTGTGTTAAGTTGTAGCCCATATTCCAATAAATAATCTGCAAAAAGTTCAACTTCCTACCTCAAATACTTTGTGAGGAAAGATGTAATTTATAAGCGTTATTTTAACATTGCATGTATAGGGCGTTCCGGAGCCCCTTAAAGACTTAAAATAAAAATTCGATGTATTGTCACTTCTTTGGTGCAGTGGTCTAAATCGCCAAGTCCGTGTTAGTCTGAAGTTACAGTCTCGACTTTCGCACACGGTCAAAGTCACTCTCAAGAGCCAGCTCATGGTATGAATCTAAACCGTCACCGGAAAAATTTACAAACGGTTTGTCTTTGAAACAGAATGCTCACTCTATACTACGTATACCAGTCACTTCAAATTTTCAGTTCACGGTCACGACTCGTATAACACACCACACGAACTTCAGTTATTCAAAAAGGCGCAGTTCAAACAAAAAATTCACACTTTGCATATTCCGTTTTATCGTTCGCCTGTTAACACTTTACAGCACTCGACGATCTTTATGAGGCGATAACACTGAAAAATTAAAACATCTTTTCACATAGTAAGTAAACTCGTCTGAAAGTGATGACAGCGGAACCCCGTCTGTACTTCTAGATTCCACAAAGTAATTCTCTAGCCCAAAAAATACGTGCGAATTCCCTCCCTTCTGTTTAGCTGCGATAGTTATAGCAATCAGCTATCAGTATAAAACTGCACTATTCCGTGTCTTTTATCTTGAACCAATCACAACATAATACACACATCAAATAAAGTTTTGCATCAGCTCGGTTCCCAGAACTCCTGAAGATAGACATTGACTGTATCACAGACACAGTCCATTTGACTGTTCAGATGTCACTAAACCTGCCCAAAGATGCAAACAACCCTGCATGAGCAGCGCCTATTACACGGAGGGGTCCGAAAGCCGATCAGTTCGTCATTCCACCAGGAAGGAGGTACACGGCTCTTGTCGTTTGTAGTTCCACCATGCCTAGTCGGTCAACACCGCGGTTCGATCGCGTCCGCATTGTTACTTTGTGCCAGGAAGGACTCTCAACAAGGGAAGTGTCCATTCGTCTCTGAGTGAGCCAAAGGAATGTTGTTTGGACATGGAGGAGATACAGAGAGACAGGAAATGTCGATGACATGCCTCGTTGAGGCCGCCCAAGGACTACTACTGCAGTGGATGACAGCTACCTACGGATTATGGCTCGGAGGAACCCTGACAGCATCGCCACCAAGTTGAATAATGCTTTTCGTGTCGCCACAGGACGTCGTGTTGCGACTTAATCTGCGCGCAATAGGCTGCATGATGCGCAACTTCACTCCCGACGTCCATGGCGAGGTACATCTTTGCAACCACGACACCATGCAGCGTGGTAAAGATAGGCCCAACAACATGCCAAATGGACCGCTTAGTACTGGCATCACGTTCTCTTCATGGATGAGTGTCGCATATGCCTTCAACCAGACAATCGTCGGAGACGTATTTGGAGGCAACCCGGTCAAGCTGAAGGCCTTGGATACACTGTCCAGCGAGTGCAGCAAGTTGGAGGCTCCCTGATGTTTTTGGGTGGCATTATGTGGGGCCGAAGTACGCCGCCGATTGTCACGGAAGGCGCCGTAACGGCTGTACGATACGTGAGTGCCATCCTGCGACCGTTAGTGCAACCGTATCGGAAGCATATTGGCGAGGCATTCGTCTTCATGGAGGAAAATTCGCATCCCCATCGTGCACATATTGCCAATGACTTCCTTCAGGATAACGACATCGCTCGACTAGAGTGGCCAGAATGTTCTCCAGACATGAACCCTATCGAACATGCCTGGGGTAGATTGAAAAGGGCTGTTTATGGACGAAGAGCCCCACCAACCACCCTGAGGGCTCTACGCCGAATCGCTGTTGAGGACTGGACCAACAGTGCCTTGATGAACTTGTGGATACTATGCCACGACGAATACCGGCATGCATCAATGCAAGAAGACGTGCTACTCGGTATCAGAGGTACCGGTGAGTGCAGCAATCTGAACCACCACCTCTGAAGGTCTTGCTGTATGGTCGTACAACATGCAATGTGTGGTTTTCATGAGTAATAAAAAGGGGAGCGGAAATGATGATTATGTTGATCTCTATTCCAATTTTCTGTACAGGTTCGAGAACTCTCGGAACCGAGGTGATGCAAAATTTTTTGATGTGTGTATCATTTCAGAGCAAGTTATTAAATGAACAAATTTATAAAACCCGAAAAAAACAAAATGATTTCCTTCTCAATTACTGAATTGAGTATGCTTCTAGTCTCCCCACTGCCATAAACTGTCGAAATATATGTAACAAATTCCCACTTGACCTAGCTCAGAAGGTACGAAGTATTGCAGTTAAGCTGATCGTGTTGTGACGATTGCATATCTCTGTGTTTTCGTTTCTTAGACATGGCCAACATCATACTCTTTACAGCTATTCCGGAACACCTTTATCAGAAATCTTATTTCGGAATCCAAGAAATCTGTGTAGGAAACAGTTAGCTCAGTATTCAGTTCTGTATAAAACTGCTCTCTTTTTTGGCTGAAATTGGGAATGCTAAAAGTTTATTTATGAGCAAGCGCACACTTCAACAGAAAAAAATGTATACTTTATTCTTGATATATAATTCTTGTGAAATCAGCTAACGTACTGAATTACACCACGGCTTTGATATGCTAAGAGCTGAAAACGTAGTATTTTCTGATAAAATGATACTGTAGTTCATCCATATGACTTATAAAAAGAGAACATTACTTAAAAAAAAACGAATAAACAAAACTATTCAGTACATCACTTGAATTGTTGTGCAATAAATACCAACATAGTAAAAAGAAAAATTCATTATGTCAACACCCATCTTAGGGCCAGTTCGACAAATTTTCGTCTCATCTTTTTGTTAACTGTTAACACGAAGTGTACGATCATAATGCGTGTGGGTTAATGTAGAAATACTAGTGTCCATTATAATTATCCGGGCTGTTATGCCGTGGTCGGTTGATGAATTCTGAGGAAATACTAGTACCACTATTCAATGACGATTGTTCCTTTTAAGCTCCTTTCATGAGCGACCGATGGCGTTTCTTGCTGCGGCTCGCAAATGGACGTTAAAAAAAATGAAAACACACACACACACACACACACACACACACACACACACACACACTAAAGAGCCAAAGATACTGGTACACCTGCCCAATATCGTACAGGGCTCCCGCGAGCACGCAGAAGTGCCGCAACACAATGTGGCATGGAATCGACTAATGTCTGAAGTAGTGCTGGAGGGAATTAACACAATGAATCCTGCAAGTCTGTCCATAAATCCGTAAGAATACGAAGGGGGGGGGGGGGGGGGGGGGAGATCAAAACAGCACGTTGCAAGGCATCCCAGATATGCTCAATAATGTTCATGTCTTGGGAGTTTGTTGGCCAGCGGAAGTGTTTTAACTCAAAAGAATGTTCCTGGAGTCACTCTGTAGCAATTCTGTACGTGTGGTGCGTCGCGTTGTCCTGCTGGAACTGCCCAAGTCCGACGGAATGTACAATGGACATGCATGGATGTAGGTGATCAGACAGGGTGTCACCTGCCAGAGTCGTACCTAGACGTGTCAAGGGTCCATTATCCCACCACATTCACACGCCCCAATCCATTACAGAGCATCCACCAGCTTGAACAGTCCCCTGCTGACATGCAGGGTCGCTGGTTGCATGAGGCTGTCTGCATACCCGTACACTTTCATTCGCTCGATACAATTTGAAACAAGACTCGTCGACCAGGCATGTTTCCAGTCATCAACAATCCAATGTCGGTGTTGCCGGGCCCAGGCGAGGCGCAAAGGTGTGTGTCGTACAGTCATCAAGGGTACACGAGTGGACCTACGGCTCCGAAAGCCCATATCAATGATGCTTCATTGAATGGTTCGCACGCTGTCACTTGTTAATGGCCCAGCATTGAAATCTGCAGTAATTTGCAGAAGGGTTGCACTTCTGGGACGCTGAACGATTCTCTTCAGTCGTCGTTGGTCCGTTCTTGCAGGATCATTTTACGGCGGCAGCAATGTCGGAGATTTGATGTTTTACCGTATTCGTGATATTCACGGTACACTCGTGAAATGCTCTTACAAGGAAGTCGGCCACGCCCTTTCAGAGGAACCCTCCTGGAATTTAACGGAAGCGATTTAGGGAAATCAAGGAAAACCGAGATCAGGATTTCCGAAGGCGAATCCAGTGTGCTAACCAATACACCACCTCGCTTCGTACCCCCTCGCTCCGTACAAGGTCGGAGATTTGATGTTTTACTGGATTACTGGTATTCGCGGTACACTAGCGAATTGGTCATACCGAAAAATCCCCACTTCGGCTATACCTCGAAGATGCTGTGTCCCATCTTTCGTGCACCGACTATGACACCATGTTCAAACTCACTTAAATCTTGATAACCTGCCATTGTGGCAGCAGTAACCGGTCTGATAACTGCGCCAGACACTTGTCTTTTATAGGAGTTGCCGACCGCAGCGCCGTATTCTGCCTGTTTACATATCTCTGTAGTTGAAAACGCGTACCCATACCAATTTCTTTGGCGCTTCAGGATGTATCATAATTAATGGGGTAAACGCATACAGTTGAAAGTACGATAGCAGAAGCAAAAATGTCTAAGTAAACATAGGGTCGACAATGCATTCCTTAAGAGCTATGGATACTTGTTCATCTTTGCTATTTTGAAACATAACTGTTCTAATGGTCAAGTGCTCCTAACTTTTAACGTATGTGTTTTAGAGCACATGTTTTCTGGACGTTTTTTTCTTATTTTGGTCCATACTACCACTTCGCAAAGTATTGAAAGCAAAGAACTTGCAGTATAAGAGATTTGTTTCACACTATCGAAGATGAAATATTTCTCGTAGCTCTGAAGGCATGTATTTTCGACCCTATGCTTACTGAGACTTTTTTACTTCTAATATCATATACTTTCAACTGTATGCGTTTACGCCATTAATTACAATATATATGTATGTGTGTGTATGTATTGTTGTTGTTGTTGTGGTCTTCAGTCCTGAGACTGGTTTGATGCAGCTCTTCATGCTACCCTATCCTGTGCAAGTTTCTTCATCTCCCAGTACTTGCTGCAACCTACATCCTTCTGAATCTGCTTAGTGTATTCATCTCTTGGTCTCCCTCTACAATTTTTACCCTCCACGCTGCCCTCCAATGCTAAATTTGTGATCCCTTGATGCCTCAGAACATGTCCTACCAACCGGTCCCTTCTTCTTGTCAAGTTGTGCCACAAATTCCTCTTCTCCCCAATTCTATTCAATACCTCCTCATTAGTTACGTGATCTACCCATCTAATCTTCAGCATTCTTCTGTAGTAACACATTTCGAAAGCTTCTATTCTCTTCTTGTCCAAACTATCGTCCATGTTTCACTTCCATACATGGCTACACTCCATACAAATACTTTCAGAAACGACTTCCTGACATTTAAATCTGTACTCGATGTTAACAAATTTCTCTTCTTCAGAAACGCTTTCCTTGCCATTGTCAGTCTACATTTTATATCCTCTCTACTTCGACCATCATCAGTTACTTTGCTGCCTGCTGCCCAAATAGCAAAACTCCTAAGTGTCTCATTTCCAAATCTAATTCCCTCAGCATCACCCGACGTAATTCGACTATATATATATATATATATATATATATATATATATATATATATATATGTGTGTGTGTGTGTGTGTGTGGTTTGGGGTTATTACAGTCTCGTTGAATGTTTTAAATCTCATTCCCTGAAACTTAGCACCGAAGAGCACATTTGTCTACGCTGCCACATATTTTGCTTGTAGATGGCTGTATACAGAAGCTGATTCCCGCCTGCTTTTACGAATATGATGTACGTTTCTAAAAGGTGAACAAATCCCGAATCCAGTTTCAAGTGGTTTAAACCTATCTTTCACATACGGGTAAACTTAATTAAATGTGCTGTAGTTATTTGTTTATTTTACGTAACGTTTTCGTAAAGAGATGGTGTACCTGATCCTTTATACAAATGGTATGTAAGATGAACGCTAACGTGAGCCACAGATGCTCACAACCGTTGTACTCATTTGATTAGTTTTTACAGCTGCTGTTACTGAGCACATGAGTATTTTTGTTATTGTTAATCCAGATTTTGCTTGGATATAATGTGAAAAACGTACGCTTTTTATCACTAGGACGACTTACTATATATTTACTGCATCTTATTACTAAATATTGACCTCAGGTCGAAATTGCAATTGTTGAAATTGTCATAAATGCTACAGTCGGTGGCGAACATGACGTCATTTAAAAATGAGTGCTCTTTTCAATGTGTTAAGGCTCTTATCGTAAGTTCTTACTGTGTATGCAAATTAAACGGGCGATTCTGACAACTCTTTCCTAGCGGTTTATGGTGGACGTTCTGAGATAAAAGAGAAAGGGTGTCAGATAACCGAGCTTACATGCTGTGTCATGCTATAAAAACTAACTGGCCAACGTGCTCAGCAGGCGTATGCTTTTTTTATGTATAAATATATATATAAATTACGCGTATTTATGGCACAACTGGGTCTGAATTCGGCTAAAACGGCGTTGTCGTGGCATGAATTCCTGGGCGGACGGAAGATATGCGCTAATTAGTCTGCTCTAAATTATTCCGCAAGATAAAAGTAAATTAAACCCAACGCAAATGAACGTGCAGTGCGCTTCTAGATGCTGCTGATCCATGGGGATTTGGTGCCTGTGCGAGGGCTGTAAATGATCATTAACTACTGCGGAAACAAACGAAAAAAAGCCCGCTTCACAGAATTTCTGTTAGCGCGTGACTCCCTCCATACACTGAAGCTGAACATTCCAGTTTTCGCTTAAAGAGATGTACGAAGACATAAAACTTTCCTCGAGCGATGAGTACTCGTAAAGCTGAATATTATCAAGAAGAAATACGGAACATCTCAAGAAACTTCAATGTTTTTCTCGTAACTTATTCTATAGTTCAAATGGGGTTCCATAATGTTGGAATTTTCTTTATTGAAGTCATTTCAGAGTTATTAATAAAAAACATGCTTTTTCCAGATTCTGCAAAATTTCCACAAAAATGCACATGCCTATAAGGAACTTTTACGTTACAGGAAAGGCTAAACTGGATATTATTCGTTTGAATCATGTGTAGAGCGCGTGTGTAGAGGAGAAATAAAATGCGATCAGTAAAAAATATTGGTACTTCAATAGTGTCGTAAACAGTTTTCTCATCTCTATACCATGAGAATTTTGTTTCTTGGCCTGCCGCGGTGGTCTCGCGGTTCTAGGCGCGCAGTCCGGAACCGTGCGACTGCTACGGTCGCAGGTTCGAATCCGGCCTCGGGCTTGGATGTATGTGATGTCCTTAGGTTAGTTAGGTTTAACTAGTTCTAAGTTCTAGGGGACTGATGACCACAGCAGTTGAGTCCCATAGTGCTCAGAGCCATTTGAACCATTTTTTGTTTCTTGAATTTTGTACATTTTTCCATCCTTTGCATTTGCATGTTTTTGGAAGGTGACATCACACATGAATTTGTATGATGTAAAATAGTCATCGGCTGTCCTTCCCTGACCGTCATTTAAAGACTCTGACTCTTTCTACGGTTTACTTCGTGTTATTCTGATCCATCTTACGCCGTGGCCTTTTTATCTTTGCCTATTAAAGAAAAAAAAGCACAAAAATTTAAGTTTTTTGGTAGCTATTTCGTTCTGAACAGCCAGAAATTGCTTTGTGAGATACAATCGGAACGTACTATCGACGCAGGTTAACATTCACATTGTTATTACCTGGGCTAGATATAGTCACAGACCACTAAACAGAGAATAATATCAACTGTATGTAAAGAGAAAATAAAAATATAATACTGGGTGATCAAAAAGTCTGTATAAATTTGAAAACTTAATAAACCACGGAATAATGTAGACAGAGAGCTCAAAATTGACACACATGCTTGGAATGACATGGGGTTTTATTAGAACCAAAACAAAACACCTCATATTGCTAGACGCGTGAAAGATCTCTTGCGCGCGTCCTTTGGTGATGATCCTGTGCTCAGCCGCCACTTCCGTCATGCTTGGCGTCCCAGGTCCCCAGACCTCAATCCGGGCGATTATTGGCCTTGGGGTTACCCTAAGTCGCAAGTGTATCGTGATCGACCGACATCTCTAGGGATGCTGAAAGACAACATCCGACGCCAATGCCTCACCATAACTCCGGACATGCTTTACAGTGCTGTGCACAACATTATTCCTCGACTACAGGTATTGTTGAGGAATGATGGTGGACATAGTGAGCATTTCCCGTAAAGATCATTATCTTTACTTTGTTATGCTAATTATTGCTATTCTCATCAGATGAGGCGCTATCTGCCGGACATTTTTTGAACGTTTGTATTTTTTTGGTTCTAATAGAACCCCACGTCATTCCAAGCATGTGAGTCAATTTGTACCTCTCTATCTACATTATTCCGTGATTTATTCAGTTTTCAAATTTATACTGACTTTTTGATCACCCGGTGTTATTCACTTGCAAACAAAAACAACACTCCAGAGTTAAAAACGTGCATCAAAAAAACAACTACAAACATCTTGTTGCTACTCCGAAACGCGCAATACTTTTGATTCAGAATCGCGTGAGCGCTCTTTTCATCTATGGTTCACACTAGGGTGGCTCGACGTGTGCTTCCACTAGCGCTGGGGTTTAGAAACAGCTCTTGCCCGACACAGTCTGCCGCAAAATTGGCATAATGTCTTTGGAGAAAACCCGCATCCACTGCTTGCAAAAAAAAAAAAAAAAAAAAAAAAAAAATGTCCATTGTGAATGCTTTTTTTAAATGATCGTTTTCGGTTCAACACGAACTGTTCTCAGATCTGATCGTATCGGTTACATGGGTAACCTGTCGAGCTGACAAGCAAAATTTACATACTACGTTATAGGGTAAAATATGTTAGTCTGTGATGTATGGCGTGAGTTTTTCAGATAAGCCGGACGAGTTATTGTTGTAACCGATACAGTCGGAACTCATGATGGTTCATGCTGACCAGAAACTGATCATTTCCAAAATTAAAGCAGTAATGATTAATTATAAAAGATGTGTCTTACAGTTCGCTGTCCACTGCTAGACGATACTCCCCTGCTGATTTTGACAACGCCCATACGGTGAAAGAAAGTTTACTGCTTTACAGGAATCTCGGAGTTGATCAGCTCGGTAAATAAGCGAAGGAACTACCATGTTAAGACTAATATTTGGTTTACAATCGACTAAATTGGTGTTTCATACCTGAATGTTCCGGATGTCAATGACGATGAAATTAGATTTGTAGATTTAGTAGTCTGAGAGAAATGATATTCGTAACTGTACTCTTTCTTTGTGACTAGCACTGTACTTTATGTAAATTATTGCGCCGGATGGTGAGCAGAAAGGGGAGAGGGGGCGGGGGAAAGCGCAAGGCAGCCAAGGTGTTGTGTTAAATTTGTTAGGGTCGCAGCTGTGTTGACACTAAAGACGGCCGAGGCGGCAGGAAGAGCGTCGTATTTTACGTGCTGTTGATTAGGCGGGAGCCGAACGGTCTGCTCGTGCTTCTCGGGAGCCTTGCTGTCACACCGCCTGATTTATTTACAAAAGGGCCCCATTCAGTTCTTCAGCTGGGCCCCCCGCTTTGTTTGCCTGCGTCCCGTCAGCTCCACGGCGCTACAGACGAACCTGCCACGGTGTAGGCAGCTTTCTGTCTCCCGCCTGTGTCTCTTCCAATTTTCTTTGTCTTCTTTCCTTATTCCTAATTTCATCTTGATACAGTGTTAGTCCGTCTGTTGATATCTGTGAATAGCGATACAAAAATTTCCACTTCAAATCTCTCTCCCCCTGTATTGTTCTTATGTGGCCAAGCAAGCGTATTACACTTCCTTTACAATAGTCAATGTTTTCAGCTTACACTGCTATTAAATTTATTTAGGCACGACCAACATGTAGTCCACCTATTATTCAAATTTTAAAATGTTAGGTTATCAAATGCGTCAATGAATTGTTCGTTTCAAGAGAAAATTTTACTCGGTTGTTTCATGTTTAAATATCCATACGATTACTACACAGCAGCCACAGTCATTTATAAAAGATCGAAGCAATTCATATAACAACTGTCATTAAACTTACGCCACATGTGCACATAGTCAGTACCGTTTGCTCGCCAGGTGTGTCACTTAACGTGTCTTCGTTAATGATCCACATGCGCAGGCGACGAACTCAGGACCTGCTTCACTAGTGCCGGCCGCGGTTCTAGGCGCTCAGTCCGGAACCGCGCGACTGCTACGATCGCAGGTTCGAATCCTGCCTTGGGCATGGTTGTGTGTGATGTCCTTAGGTTAGTTAGGTTTAAGTAGTTCTAAGTTCTAGGGGCCTGATGACCTCAGATGTTAAGTCCCATAGTGCTCAGAGCCAATTGAACCAATTGCTTCACTAGTAGTGATACGTAGAACCTTTCAGAGCCTCCCAGACATAACCTACTGTTCTGTCACGCAGAATGTAGCTTTCCCGTGGCTACCAGGAATGAAGAGGAAGAGGGAAGCAATTTACTGCGTGCTCTTTTACATTCCCTGACAAACAAAGGAGAGGAGGAAACGGTAAAAAAGTTCATGGTTTTGAGAGGGTATGTGATTTTATTGAGTCGTAAGTCTTCAGACTGGTTTGATGCGGCACATCACGAATTCCTCTGCTTCACCAAGCTTTTCATCTCAGAATAGCTCCTGCAGCCTCCGTCTTCAAATATTTGCTGGATGTATTCCAATCTCTGTCTTCCTTCATAGTTTTTAGCCCCTGCACCTCCCTCCACCACCATGGAAAATATTCTCTGAAGTCTTGGCAGCTGTCATATTATCGTGTCCCTCCTCCTTCTTAGTGCTGTCCATATATTCCTTTTCTCGCCGATTCTGTGGACAACCTCCTCATTCCTTGCCTTATCAATCCACCCCATTTTCAACATTCTTCCGTAGCACTACATCTTAAATATTTCGATGTTCTTCTGTTCCGCTTTTCCCATAGTTGGTATTTCACTGCCATCTAGTGCTGTGCTCCAAACATACAGTCTCAGACATCCCTTCCTCAAATTACGGCCTATGTTTCATACTAGTAGACTTCTCTTGACCAGGACCAGTCTGTCCTCCTTGCTGTGTCCGTCATGGCTTTCTTGCAGAATTCCTTAACGTCATCGCGATTATCAATTCTGAGGTTACGTTACTCGCTGTTCTTATTTCTGCCACTTCTCATTAGTTTCTTCTTTCTTCGATGTACTCTCAATCCATATTCTGAAATCAATGGACAGTTCATTCCATTCAACGCATCCAGTAATTCTTCTTCACTTGCACTGAGCTTAGCAATGTCATCTCCGAATCTTATCATTGATATCCTCTCACCTTAAATGTTAATCCGACTCTTCACCCTTCCTTTTATTTCCGTCATAGCTTCTTCAGTGTATAGATTGAACAGTGGGGGCGAAGGATGACATCCTTGATATCCATTTGAATCCGAGCACTTCGTTCTTGGTCTTCCCCTCTTGTTGTTCCCTTTCGGTTCTCGTATATATTGAACTGTACATCGTACGTCTGTCCCTATAAATTACTCCTATTTGTCTCAGGATTTCGATCATGTTGCCCAATTTTACAATGTCGAACGCTTTTTTTCACGTCGACAGATCCTATTAAGGTGTGTCGATTCATCTTCTGTATTGCATCCATTATCAACAGCGTCGTCAGCTGTTGGTCCTGGCAAAGGTCCTGAGTTCGAGTCTCGGTCCGGCACACAGTTTTAATTTGCCAGGAAGTTTCATATCAGCGCACACTCCGCTGCAGAGTGAAAATCTCATTCTGGAAACATCTCCCAGGCTGTGGCTAAGCCATGTCTCCGCAGTATCCTTTCTTTCAGGAGTGCTAGTTCTTCAAGGTTCGCAGGAGAGCTTCTGTAAAGTTTGGAAGGTAGTAGGCGAGGTAGTGTCAGAAGTAAAGCTGTGAGAACGGGGCGTGAGTCGTGCTTGGGTAGCTCAGTTGGTAGAGCACTTGCCCGCGAAAGGCAAAGGTCCCGAGTTCGAGTCTCGGTCCGGCACACAGTTTTAATCTGCCAGGAAGTTTCATTTAAATCTTGATAACCTGCCATTGTAACCGATATAACAACTGCGCGAGACACTTTTTGTCTTGTATAGGCGTTGTCGACCGCAGTACCGTATTCTGCCTGTTTACATATCTCTGTATTTGAATACGCATCTATATACCAGTTTCTTTAACGCTTCAGTGCAATTCCAACATCTCTGCCTTCCTTTTTTGGAGATGTCCGTTACTTTTCAACTGAACTGACCTGTTCCTTATCGCAGTACCTATAGCCTCAGAGAACTTCGGCCGTATCTCTTCTTTCCTTGCTATTTCTGTATCCCACTTCTTTGCATATTGATTGTTCCTGACCAGTCTCTTGAACTTCAGCCTACTCTTTATCACTACTAAATTGTGAACTGAGTCTATATCTGCATCTTACAATCCAGTATCTGATTCTGAATCTCTGCCTGACGATGATGTAATCTAATTGAAATCTTACCATATTTCCCGGCATGTTCGAAGTATGCCTCTTTGTCTTGTGATTCTTGAACAGAGTATTTATTATTACGAGCTAAAATTTTTCGAGGGAACTCATTCCTCTCTAATTCCTAGCACCAAGCCCATATTCTCCCGTAACCATTCTTCTACTCCTTCCCGTACAGATGCGTTCCAACCTCCCATCACTATTAGATTTTCATCTCTCTTTGCGTACTGCTTTACCTGTTCAGTATCCTCACATACTTTCTCTCTCTTGAAGAGCACTGTTGCACCAGGGTGTGAACTGATTGAGATTGAGCTGGAAGGATATTTGAGATTTCTGAAGGGTAGGATAGAGAGAGAAGAGCGCGGTGTCATCGGCTCACTGGAGGATGTGGGCAGTAGTGGAGGACGAAACCTTGGGCCACACCTGCTGTGGTCATACGCTTTTTCGAGACCATGAGAGACAAAAAATGGCGGATTTGCAGTTACTGATTTGGTGGAGGAAGAGATCAGTAAAGTGCAGGAGTTACCCATCGGAAGAGAAATGGCGACGGAAGCCACAATGTTGGACAGGAATATGTTTATGTGTTTATGGATACATCGGCATAGTATGGGACGGTAGGAGGAGGTGTCAGTGGCAGGTTCATTAAGTTTGATGAAGAGGTGGATTCGAGAGCAGCCGTTCTGTGGTTGTGTGCCGGCATAAATACAGTCGCTGTGCACGGATCGGTGCGAGCTGCTAGCAAGCACGTGACATCGAGAAGCAAAATGGTACTCGCGATCACTGCGACGTGGTCGTGGAGGTGCCCTGTGACTGCAGCGGACCTGGCGCCTCTCGTGGCAGCTGCCAGACACTCCGTGAACAAAAAGTGTGCGTGTTGTTGTTGTCGGCAACATTTACCAACATAAAAGACAAGGGGGAATGGTGTTTGACTTACAGGTGCTTGTGCCTGATGTAAGAGACGATGCCTCACGCGTGACAACCTGCTGGACGAGAGTGTGCTGCAGGTTGCTGTGTTGTAGGAGAGACGCTGCATTTTAACGTTGAAACGTAACAAGTACTGGTCAGACATGTCAGTAATATTCGTAAAGTGTAGTTAATAATCAGTTAAAAACAGAAACAGGTTACCTGTCATAGGACAGACGTCAATGCAAAACCTATCAGTGTGGAATGTTAAACACACAAACTGTATTCAGAAAGAATTTCCAGTAGTTACATTTTAAATACGCTATCAATGACAGCGTTGTCTCTCAGAATGCATGGTTTTCATAGCAGATGCTGAAAGCGACCATCCTGCATTTCTAGACATCTAGCGATGCATGTTTAGCTCTCCACCCCATAGCTGCAACACAGTCACAAGATCGGCATCAAAATGCTCTCCCGATTCATCCACATCCATAGGCGGAGTAGAGTAAAGGTTACAGTGTTTGGTAATTACCTGTGAAGCGATTTGATAGACTTGCTAAATAACACACTATGTTCAATTCTGTACCGCAAATATAGTCGTTCCAGCAATTGATGTAGCACATGAAAAGTAGTCAGAAAGTAGAGTGGAATGCCCCAAACTTTTGGCTGAACATTTTGATGAAAACTTGAACTGGAAGAAGCATATTACTGATCTTCTCAAACAAGTTCAACTGCATTTGCTCTTTGTATGATTGCTAGTCTTTCGAATAAAAGAATTAACCTCTTGACATACGTAATTCCACTCAGTAACGTCTTATGGAATACTTTTCCGGAGTATCTCACCACTTACAAAGAGAGTATTCTTTGCACAAAAGCGTGAAGCCAGAATAATGTATGTTATTTATCCGGTACGTCTTCAACGAGATAGGGATTTTAACTGCACCATTGCAATAAATATATTCACTCATGAAATTCGTCACAAATAATCTAGGCAATTTGAGAAGAACAGTGATGTACATACCTACTACTCTAGAGGAAGAAGAGACTTTTATTACCCATTATTAAAGCTGTCAGTGATTAGAAAAGGAGTTCAGTATACAGCAACAAAAATTTTTGACCATTTGTCCAATAACTCAATACCGCTGACAGGTAGCAAATCAAGTTTTAAATCTAACCTAAAATCATTTCTTCTGGACAACATCTTCTATTCTAAGGACGATTTTTTTTAAAAAAAGCTAGTAGCTTGTAAAAAGAACTTGTATTTCAAAATACGTGTATCAGTTGGACTAAAAAATAATGGTTTCATTAATGTTAACACTAATCACGTATACGTATTGTGTAAAGTGACTAGTTCAACATCATTTCGATATAGCAATCAAACAAATGACCTATGGAACATGTGCCTAACTAAGAAACTAACTAGTTAACTAACTACTGATGATGTAATGTCCTAAACAAATGTAGTGGAAATGAAAGGGGTAATTTAAGCATATGAGCTGGTATTAATTGATAGTACTAATGGCAATATGGTATTCTGGAAACTGAGATGGACTGTTTTTGATGAAGTAGAGAGAAACAATGCACTTAGACGATGTGGCAATGCGATTCGCATGACTGCTCAGGACCTGCCTAGGGTGAAAGTTGTAGGAACAGAACGATAAGAATAGGACTGGAGTCGTGTGTATTCTTTTTTCTTTGGGCAAGTGGCACAACCGAAGGGATGCGAGGCTGACAATGAACCAAGTAGCATGTGCAGGGCGGGGCAAATAAATTGTGCCGGATGAGTGGATACGACTGGACGTGGATTTGTGGCAGCATTAACGGAGGAAGAAAAGACCTCCTGTTACTTCCAACAGGATACAACAACTACCCATACAATCTTCACGGCAGACAGAGCCGTTAGCAGAGGTCAGTCTGTTCGCGACGCTACCTGGCCATCCAGGTCAGCTGATGTGTCAGTGTGCGATTACTTTGTGTGGGGATCTCTCAAGTCTAACGTGTATCGCAACAACTCCCATAGTTTTTCAAGAACTCCAGCAAAACATTTCCGACGACACGGCAGCAATTCCAGCGATCCAGCTTCGATAAACCTTCAGCAACTTGCTGACCAGAGCCCAAACGCTCCAAGAGGTGATTGGTGGTTACTTTCAACGTCTTTTATAATCAGGTTAATACTTTATTTCCTTTCCTCTGCTGTATTTCCTTGTACCCTGAAACTCTCCGTGTCACTTTTATATTCCTCATCCTTTACAAGAGTAGTGCGTGGAAGAGAGAAATGTAAACGTTTAAAGCCAGAATACATCTTTAAAAGTGGAATAGTCTTAGTACGAGGGGCGTTCAATAAGTAGTGCAACACTTTTTTTCTCAGCCAGTTGCAAAAACGTGAAATTCGTTGTGAATCAGTGAGGAATATTCCGGCTTCAGCCACTATAATTTCATGAAATTCCGATACTGGCGGCGCTTTACATAGTTTTCAGAATGGCATCTGGGACGAGGTATATTCCAAATAGAGAGCTGTCACTGAGTTTCTCTGGGCGGCAAACCAGAGCACTCCAGACATAAACAGGCTCTTTGCAGAATGTCTGTGGAAACCTGGCGGTGAAGAAAAGCACGGTGAGTCGCTGGGCGAGGCACTGTTATCATTGCAACAAGGTCACGCAGTCGTATCCGATCTCCCGCATGTCGACCGGCAGCACACAGCTTTAACTCATGCAATGTTGGAACGTGCGGACACTCTCATTCGAGGTGACTGTCACCACAAAAATGCAGAGAAATTTCTCCTTTTCCACTACGACGCAAAGTCTGACACAAGTCTGTGCACTGGATAGGCGCTCACAAAACTTTATTCGAATATTTTTCCTCATCGGGCGGATCTCGCACCTCCCGACATCCATCTGCAATGAAGGATGCACTCCGGGTGAAGCAGTATGTGGATGATGGGGAGGTTATTGATACATCAAGACGTTGGCTCAGCCGTCGAACAGTAGAGTGGTACCATGCGGGCATACAGACCCTCCCAGTAAGGTGGCGCATGGCCGTCACATGGAACGGAGATTATGTTGAAATTTAGGGTTTTGTAGTAAAGAAAGTGAGGAATAATATGGTGTCATGGAATCTTGACTAATAACTGCATGATCTCAGAAAATAATATGTGTTGCATTACTTACTGAATGGTCCTCGTCTTTAGTTGCTGCACGTGTTTTGTGTAAGACCTGCTATACAACCGCCAGGGAGACGGATGACATAACACGAAGCCTATAATTAGAAAGTAAAAAGAATGTAGACACGGATTATAACTCTCTAACTCCCAAAACTCTACTCACTGTACTATCTTGGCAGGACAGTAGCACAGTACCGAGTACCAAAAATCGAAGTAATTGCCGTACATGTCATCACAGTGAAACTTCCTGGCAGATTAAAACTGTGTGCCGGACCGAGACTCGAACTCGGGACCTTTGCCTTTCGCGGGCAAGTGCTCTACCAACTGAGCTACCCAAGCACGACTCACGCCCGCTCCTCACAGCTTTATTTCCACCAGTAGAGCACTTGCCCGCGAAAGGTAAAGGTCCCGAGTTCGAGTCTCGGTCCGGCACACAGTTTTAATCTGCCAGGAAATTTCATATCAGCGAACACTCCGTTGCAGAGGGAAATTCTCACTCTGGATGTCATCACAGTGTTGACAAATGCATTTCTTTGACGTACATTATCTGCTGAAAATATGTATGGAACTAAAATTTATTACAGACATTCTTGTAGTGGTACGTCCGCCTGCTTAGCTGAGTGGTTACGTGCTTGCCTCCCATACAGCGGGCCCGGGTTCGATTCCCGGCCGAATTGAAGATTTTCTCCGCTAGTGTACTCGGTGTTATGTTGTCCTCACCATCATTTCATCCTCCTCATTACCGGCGCGCAAGTCGCCCAGTGTGGCGTCGACTGAAATAAGACTTGCACTCTGTGGCCGAACTTACCCGGATGGGGCCTCCCGGCCAATAATGCCACACGCTCATTTCAATTTTTTTTTTTTTTTGTAGTGATAGTATGCAAGGATTCGCGTTGTGGCGTCCCGAGTGCGCGTAGTTTGATTCTTTGTGTTGACTGAGGGCGGTACGAAGTTGAACTCTACATCTGAATAATGCATGGAACTAAAGATAGCGCCCCTAGCAGCTATATTCCGGGTGTGGCAATCCTATATTAAAGATCGGCGAATAAGACTTTTTGATTCAAGCCAATTTGACGCACAATGGCGTCAATAATTATTTTAGTATTATGATATAGTATCGAATTGCAGCGAAAAAGTCGCTTAAAAAAAGTCATACAGCTTGTGAAAAAACACTTTTTTACCGAACTGCTCGCTTGATGTGTTTCGGATTCCATCATTAGATATCCAAGTATGCAGACTACGGTGAGCAAATGTTATATGTACATCTAGTAATGCTCGTATCCTATGACTATTGTGAACTTATACGTGCATATAGCAACCATCGTATTTTGAGGTTCTCTTTCACTTGGGTATCTGATGATGGAAATAAATCAGAAACACGTCAGATGAGTAGTAAGAGTAATAAAGTCATCTTTTCACCGACTGTATGAATTTTTTGAAGCGACCTATTTCAGCTGCAATACAGTACTACATTATAATATAACCATGGTCTCCTACGAGATCTCATGTCTCTACAATTATTTCTGTTGCACAATTGCTTAAAACCAAGAAAGCTGCCACGCCATTTATGTAAAATCAGCGATGGTAAAAATTACAGCATCAGTCTCCATCATCATACGGCATTTTTTGCATATATCTTTGGGCATCGGAAAAACATTAACAGCAAAAGTAAACAAAATATAATCACGTGTACATAACAAGAATCAACATAAAAACATTTCCATCTATTATAAGACAAAGAGCAGAATTATTTATTTAGAAAGAAACTTGTAAGGTGTCAGGCAAATCCAACACCTTCTATGAAAACCCTGACATGATAAGCAAATCCAGTAGTATGTCACATAGCTCAAAATAAATCGTGACATTAAATTAACCAAAGTAATACGAGTAACGAGTGAGCAAATGGAATACCACAGACTAACACAAGAATGCCTAAATGCATGTCATACCTTCCCACCGTGAGACAGACGCAGTTCCGAGGTGAGAAACAAGAACAGAAGCCGAGAGCAGAACCGTGTTAAGCTAGAAGGCCCTACGATAAAGGACAGACTGGACACCCACGTCGCCAGCTAACCACTAGGACCAACCCTGATGCAAGTTTTAGCGTGAGACTTTTTCGCGTATCTGTTACATCAGGACCACCCCCCAGCCCATGTTAAAATCTAGAGCCCTCCAGAAGAACAGTATAGATCTTACGATAACACAAAAATGGCCACCCCCCAGCCACAAGTTTTAGCGTGAGACTTTTTCGCGTCTCTGTTACGTTAGGACCACCCCCCAGCCTATATTAAAAGATAGAGCCCTCCAGAAGAACAGTATAGATCTTACGATAACACTAAAGGACCACACCAGCTGCAAGTTTTAGCGTGAGACTTTTTCGCGTCTCTGTTACGTTGCAAACTTTAAAAACATTGCCCCACCACGAAAAGTATAACGTTTCTCATTGGATAGGCAGAATTTTTGTAGGCGGAGCTTAAGGTTAACATTGAGACCCTGATTGGTCAGATGAAAACACAAACAGATAGTTTTTTTAAACCAACTTTGGTAAATAGGTAAGGAGAAGTTAGGAAAAAGAGTCGCTTCCGATACGACGAGGTGAGCGGAGCTGTGCTGCCCGCCGCCCCTTGACGAACACCGACAAGGTAATGAACGCACGCGATGCATAACAGCGCATAAGGCTTCACTCAGAACTATAGAAGTCTCATCTGTTACACCCCCATTTTGCGTAAAACTAGTGTCGATCGTCAATTAAAGCTCATGGTGTTCACATTTGCCACTTGAAGTAAAAATCTGAAACGCGATGATTTTTCTGTTATATAGTTATTGAGAAGCCACATCAGCCACTGTAATTTACGACAAGTTAGATAAGTAATTAAAGATAATTGAGGGTCACTGTAGACCATTTTGATAGTTTGCTTTTTCGTGAAACTTAATTTAAATCTAGATTATAGATGTGATATGGAAAAGGTCATCCTTCGATCGATTGTAGAACTTGGAAACCCATTCAGGGAATATTCGTTCACATTTTTGTTGAACGCAGTTGGTTTTTACCATCCTGTACTAAAACATTTCCTTTTATTAATAGTGCAATTTATAAACAATGTTTTGTGAGTAGAATAAAATTTAAGATGGTAAACTTAACTGCTTTTTCGACGTTACTTTACCAGCTAACTAAAAATATGAAAACCGTGAACCCCTTCCACTAAATTTATTTAGTATTAAGATTCTCTTACAGGGAGTGCAGTGGAGCTGACGCTGAAATCATTAAGTATTTGGTTATATCATCGCTAGTCTCACTGAACTCTTCTGAATTCTACATGTCATGTGTGGTCTGGCGTCTCCTTACCAGCAACAGGTCCCAGGTTCAAACTAGTCAATTCCCTAAAAAACACGCCCAGAGCGTCGTTGCGCGAAAGTGGTAGGGAGACACGACATAGAACAAACAGACACCACGCAGAATGTTAGAAACTCATGGGCGAAATTAACTGGGTAGATGTATTTGGTTGTACCGCTGCACGTAAATAAATGAAACGTTTTGGGATTGGTAATAAAATAATCAACAGCGTGCTGTATTATAAGTTTATTTAGCAGAAACTATCATACTTCGTAAAATGTTGTGTGTTTGCTTGTCTATATGGGTGTTGCGAATCTTTAGTACGGAAGAAAAACAAAAACGTAAAAAGAATACTGATGCAATTATAGATGGATCCAACAGTGTTTCTTCAAATTTATTACAGTTGCTTCATTTCCTCCTCCTTCTCCTTATGAGGGAGTGCTATTTTCCTAATGACCTCGATATCGACGATACATATGACTCTGAATTTGCTTCCTTCCTTGAAAACAGAAATGTATCATATTTCCTTTCCTTTCCTCTGTCTTATTTTCTCCTGTTTTGCTTTCTTTTATTCATATTTTCTTTGTTTCATACTTTTATTTAGCATTGTTTTCCTTTCCTTTTTTTCTTTATCCTCCTCCTTGTTTCTTGTTTCCGCTTTTCCTTTCTTTTTTCTCATAGTGTTGAATGGTTCAGTGATGACTCACATTCACAAAACGAAGGGTAAAACTAACGTTTTGGTAATAGTTTCAGTTTTCCGTGCTTTCCTACAACACGCGAGGGGGACTACCGTGGTTGTTCTTTGGACAAAGAAAGGCTGATCCATTTGCCATTAAGTTCCGCTCCATCCACTTGACTGCAGATTATACTGTAAACTAAAACAAAAATAAAAAGGATGGTGTCATGTGTATGGAAAAACGCCGGATGTATACCACGTGTACCTATCTTGAACATTCATGTTTATTTATTTAAGTCAGAGGTAGTTCAAAAATGTCTCTGAGCACTATGGGACTTAACTTCTGAGGTCATCAGTCCCCTAGAACTTAGAACTACTTAAACCTAACTAACCTAAGGACATCACACACATCTATGCCCGAGGCAGGATTCGAACCTGCGACCGAAGCGGTCACGCGGTTCCAGACTGAAGCGCCTAGAACCGCACGGCTACACCGGCCGGTTCAGAGGTAGTGTTGTTACCGAGTATAATGTTATTTTATGTTGAACTGTTATTGTTACATACTTCGGAATTATTCCCGATAGCGTCTGATATGATAGTTCAAGATCTGTTACTGATATCGTCAATATGTTGGTGTTATCTGATGCATCACGTTTGCGAAGAAGATAGATATTGCATGAAGCGGTTAGTCGAGAAAAGGAAATGTCATGGTGCTGGTTTTTCCCCGGTGAACTGGATGATAAGGAATCGTTCGTGTTAAGAAGCGGTTAATATTTAAGGGAGCACTTTTGCTGTCAATAGAGAAGCGATAAGCATCTCGAAGGAGCTTCAGCTAATTTATGAACCATTACGTATTCTCCGCAAGATAATGTTATCCACCGGGCATTGACGTGGAATGTGCTTCCAAGAGCAGAGCGTTGCTCGACATTGAGAGCATCGCAGGCACTAAAGCAGCCGTGCTGTATTTTCTCTACTTTCGTGGTGACTGGAGTATGTATTTCCTCCGTTAAACAGATCGCGGTAACCTGAAGAGAACTGCCGCAAATATAATACGTAAGTATTTTAATGCATGATAAAAAACCACTGCCTGATAAGCTAGAAACCACTACCTGATAAGCTAGAATCTATAAATTACTGGGTTACTGCTCAGTTTCCAGTCACTCCGAACCACTAAAGGAGTTATGTTTAGTTAGAAGTTGATAGTGCTGTAATATTACCGATTCACATATGTCTCCAAGCAGAATTCTGTTCATGGTGATCAGATATTCAGACTATCCCGTAAAACCGTCATCAGAGGTTTTGATTAAAGCTCCGATGAAATATTGTGACACCTCGTTTATTCGGTTCTTATTAATTCTGATCTTCGGTTCGCCCCGATGAATTTCGTTTTATATTACAGTAACTGTATAGTATTTAATATTTCGGAGGTGATAGTGGCAATAATTGACGGTAACAATCATCAAATTGAAATTCCTCCACGCGCCAGACACGGTTTGACACGGAGTCAGTTAACAAGTTAACATCAGTTGCTCAGTACTGTACTGTCCTCTTTTGTTGCGAGTGTAAAATGACGGCAATGTGAAAGTAGAAGGATGACGATTTGTTGAATAAAACTGCTGTTAAATTTGGTGCTGAAAGAATAACTGGAAAGAAATGGAAGACACTTGTTTCAAAATGACGACGGAGGAAGGAGTAGATGTCCAGTGGCAATGAGAAAGACAAACGATGACTCGCTAGAAGACGGAATTGTTATGTGGTTCAGTGCGAAGAAGGATAGTAGCGTTTCCTGTTCAGGTCTGATATTGCAGGAAAAGGCAATAAGTTTAGAGAAGAAACTTTCTACCTTCAGAACCAGCCAGTGCTGTCAGTGAAGGGTGGAAGTCTTCCATGTGTAATGGTACTTGAATTACGTAACCATTACGGTACCTCACCTGAACCTCTCGATACCAGAAATATTTTACTGTGCTTCTGTAAAGTAGTTAACATATTTCTGAGACAACATTCAGATTTGATTTCATTAATTCTTTATTTTGTCACTATGATCTTTGACGTACTTGTAACTCTTGATTTTTGGGCGCGTAAGCGATTATTAGTTAGTTAGAGAGTCGGACCTTGAGAAGGTCAAGTCTTGGACGTCATCTTGGAAAGACGCATATTATAGTCAGCCTATAAAATGTGAAGTTTAACAGTGAGGAAGATGTTTACAAGTATGTTTTGTATTGTGAAGTGATGTTTTGTGTGTTACGTGATATTGCAGCAAAAGCAATAAAAAAGAAGTCTAACTTATATTCAGAGTGCTGATTATTTTTTTACATCACCATTGTGCTTACTTTCAAAGATTTAATCTTCAAGAATGGTTTGTGAAATGCATTTATAAAACTTTTGAATATAGCAGAATGAAACCTAGGCCTCTTTGCATCCGAGCTTGGAATCATCACCACCTAGATTTTCGACGATTGAGCCATGATTTTACAACGAGAGCAGCGTGGGAAACACGAAAAGATGAGTGCCTAGTTTATTTATTATTACATGAAATGACTTTATTAATTGTGCTCTAATGACACCTGCCACATAATAACTTTGTTGTTGCCCGAAAATGCAGTATTTAGCAGCGTGCGCAACACCACAATCATTATTAAATTTTGACCTTTGTTGTGGTAGGGTTGTTAGACACGGAATACACACGTTGCCAAAAATTTCGAAATGAAGCCCGAAAATCTTATTTTCTTTGACAAATTGTTTCCACATCAAGTATTCTGAATTTCCGGACTATCCTGATTTTCGGTAATCTGGATGACGTACGGTCCAATCCACTCCGGGTAAATGAGGTTCCACTGTAACCTGCTACGGCCAGGAGTGATAAGCGCCACAAAAACTGCTTTTACCAACAATTGAGTCATGTGCTGATCAAATCGAGAACACATTCCGTCACTGAACGAAAATTTAGCTGTTACTGGAAGCAGAGAGATATCACTTCTGTAATTGCGGGTAGGATATCACGACAAAAAGTAATAAGGAATCTGTCACTGGAGTATTAGAGGCTACAGGTCGGCGGTGGTAAATGGCTGTCCCGTTTTGATGTGGGTTTTTGCCACGAATTCAATTCCGGTGCCGTCCAAGAGAACGTTCAATCATCGCCGCTATCAGCCCTTGAAGGTTGTATGACCGTGCTGCCATCTATCCATTTCCGAGCTCAACTAACAGGCGGGAATGGTGGCGCGCTCTGCGCGACCGACGACTCCTCGACCGCAAGCGTCATTTTTTATGGAAAGGTTATATCGTTTCGTTTATGTACTTGATTGGCTATTTATTTCGCGTAGTGATATATACCTGCTGGACGGCGTCCCACCCTTTCCATTCCACTCGGACTGTAACAGACGCCCATTTGTCTTCCGCTGGATCCCCTTTCCTTCTATCTGCGCTTTTTTTCCTGAGCGCGTTGCGTTATTAATGTTCTTTGCCCCGTCTTTGAGCTAGCGATAGGAAAGCACCGGACAGAGCTATCATCGTTCTTTCAGATATATGGTTTCTTCTCTTTCCCTTTCCGATGGACGCTTCACGTTTGTGTTGAAAGCAGTCGTATGTTCTCGGTGTTGAGACTTCAGTTTGCTATTTTGAGCCCGCTATCGGGAATATACGCAATGGGAGAATGATACGATCGCTACGTGTTGTAATGTTCTCTGGGTCTACTTTCCACGCTCATCTCCTCCTTTTTTTCTATTTCGCCAGTAGAAGAGCAGTTCGTCATAAATATTCTCAATTTTCGTTTCCTTCTGAACGATTTAGATTAATAATTACTTTTTTGCAATGAGAGGTGTAATTTGCGAGTAGTAAAGCATTGTTCTGAATTGTGGGAATGCGACATTAGACTGGGAAAATACGGTCTATTTTAAGCAACAAGATCGAATGCATCGGTATGGAAAGAGTTAACATATCGTTTTGCTGATGTGTACTTCCCTTCTTCCTTGTCTTGTAATCACTGTACGAGGGGTAGTCATGATGTAATTATCACCAAAAATAAAATTATGTAATTTATTTTTTGCTTCTATGCAGGTAGAAGTTTGTAGTCCTAGTACACTCTGAAATCCCAGCGCTGCAGTACCATAAAACCCGCTAGAGGATTCTAGACAAAACACCTCTCCCACCGATAAAGTGAAGAACAGTGCAGTCATTCATTTACGGGAGCAGTGGAAACGTTGCTGCTGTGTCATGCCAACCCAGACAGCTAGAAGTGTCATCTCGATTGGCGTAACGCACCTGAAATACAACCGCTGTTGGCGAGAACGAATTACCACACCACACTTTATCGCTGGGCTAAGGTGCTCTGTTCTGGGTCCTTTAGCGTAGTTCTATGGCGCGATGTTTTGAACGTGTTCAGGACTGCAGACTTGTCTCCACAAAGAAACAAAAAATGAATTCCTTTACTTTCTCAAGGCGGTAATTAGAACTTCATACGTATCGTACATTATGGATAGTAACGATAGTAAGCACAACTAATGTTTTCTTGCCATCGACCAATCAATATTCTCAACAAAAACATGTCCTCTTCTAGGTACCCTGTATTTCATGTTGCTAGGAAGTGAATAATTTTGTATTACACTAAAGAGAAACCAGGGGACCTATGCGAAACTTCAGCACTTTTATTGTTTTAAATAATGATAGTATTTAGAGTAAGTGTAATCATTGAGGTAAGAGTAGTTGTGGTAACGCAGACAAAACATCTTTTAAAACTGGGCACGTTCGAGTAGGATTCGCACTCTAAGGGTGACATACATACTAAGTTATGTATGTAGGCAGTTCATCCAACCCGGGAATCGAGAATCTCAACAGTTTTGCCTGTTATCGACATTGATACCGGTAAGTTACGAGTGCGGTAATTCAAGGACTTTCGAGAATGTTTTAATTTTAAGTTTGAAATAAGATAACAAATGACAAAAATATTTTTTCTTGTGATACATTTACAAATCAACAAATTTCGGATTTTTTACTTTAGCTTTACTGTGAAACCTTGCTTCTCGCCAAATTTCATGTTTCTAGGCCAACGGAGATTATCCCATATGTTTTTATGAGTCAGCTTACGAGTATCAAAGTATGTTACAGTGATGACTACAGCTTTTGATTGCGTTACTTACAGACCTACGTTGCTTACACTGCCAAGGGATCATAGACTTTAAGTCTCAACAGACGGAAGAACAGACAGACAGTCGTTAATAAATGTTAAAGATTTCATCCTGTGATATAATTGCAAATTAAAAATTTTCGGATATTTTCCATTAGCTATACTGTGAAACCTTGCTTCTTGCAGAATCTCTTGGTTCTAGATAAACAGAAAGTACCCTATTTGCTTTGATGAGTGAGTTTTCGAGAGTAGTAGGAAAATGGCGGCATCAGTAGAATTTTGATATCAAACTGATATGCAAATTAATTACATTTATAAATTAATCATCACTCCCCCACCCTCGACTCCCCACCCCTGACAACGAAAACCCCCTACACCGGATGACGTCATGTGTTTTTGTCAGCCTGCAAATGGGCCACCAACCCCCTGCCCCCTCTCCCCAATCCCTCTACCTCACCCCTTCTATTATTGGGAATTCCGAATTTAGGCGAGAATTTTGAATTTTGGCGGGAATTTCGAATGTTGGTAGGAATGTCTTTGTTCCATGGATGTGACGACGTTCCACGCCACTCCTCCCCCCCCCCCCCTTCCCCCCAAACACACACTCTGGAATTGACGGGAAATTAAAAATAGCTGTGCCCTCTCCGGGTCTCGAACCCAGGTTCTACTGGACGGAAACCCCAAGTGCTGCCCCCAACGCAACTGATGGAAACGACATTTGAAGTTGATTTGTAAAATACCATATATAATTAAAACGTCGAAAATGTTTGTACTCTGAGTCAAAACAAATTTAAACAGCGTAGTTTCATTTCTTATACTTTTTGTGGGGACGAATTATTCAACTAAATTGTCCTAATGCTCCCTGAAGTATGCGATTATCTGAAAAACCAACATTGTGCGAGCAAAAAATGACATACTTGAGAGAAAGAAGAACCAATTGTCCTTTTATAGAAAATTCTGATTTCCGAGTTCGAGTAACTTAGATAAACGAGTAGATGGAAGAGTGCCAGGTTATCATGCGCCCTTTTCTGTTTTTAATGAAAAAGCATGGCTATGAAGACTTAATTGGCACTTGTTTCAACAGAAACGAGGAACCTAAAAAAAGGGAAAAATCTGTGCAAGCCATTGCCAGCCGAAATGAAACGAGAAGGGTTTTCGACTGCGCGATTTTTTATCGCAATGGGTCCGTTCCCTCTCTCGTTTCTCCCCGCATTTCCGCCTCTCACACTGTAGTAATTATTCTTCAGGGGTTAATCGCCAGACGGGTGGGCGCGCTATCTGGTGGCGAAGCTTGCTAACTAATTGTAATCTCTCCGACGCCCCTAGCTGACCCAAACATGCAAACGCCTACAACCGCACAGGCATGCAACTCGCACAGCAGGTAGGGCCTCCACTTATCGCGGCTGGTGATGTATTCCGTTGCCGATAGCTTTAAGTGGGTGTAGCAGGGCACTCGCTTCACTGTAATTCCACGCCGCCAAGAACGACTTTACCTTAAGGGTGCAAGTATTATTTGCCCATGCATAGATTGTTTTTGGGTGCACAAAATCGATAGGATACACACACTTCTGCAGCTATGTAAATCCTCCCAGATAACGAGGGTACGACAAGTGTCAAAAGGATGTGATGATGATGATGATGTTTGGTTTGTAGGGCGCTCAACGGCGTGGTTATCAGCGCCCGTACAATTTCCCAACCTTTGCTCAGCCCAATTTCGCCACTTTCCTGGATGATGATGAAATGATGAGGACAACACAAACACCCAGTCATCTCGAGGCAGGTGAAAATTCCTGACCCCGCCGGGAATCGAAACCGGGACCCCGTGCTCGGGAAGCGAGAACGCAACCGCGAGACCACGAGCGGCGGACGTGTCAAAAGGAGCGACCTGACGTCAACAATGGAATCATTAGAAACGGAACATTCCACTGCCGTATCCACTCATCAAAACTTTATTGGTTTATTCATCCTGGCAAAGTTATGGCTATGAGAATCCCTCCACCTCATCAGGCATTCATGTTATGCAATAGGTTTCATTTTTGGTATGCAGTTCAACTCCTAAAAGTAGTTATAGCCATAAAGACAGTATTGTATTGTAAGGAACTGGGGACCTAGAAACGACGGAGAGGCTTCGTTCCCGCCGTAGCCCGCAGTGACCACAACCCCACACAACAGTCTAAAGCAGTCTACTCACCCCCCCCCCCCCCCCCTCACCACCCGAAGAGAACCAGCCCGCATTCGCCGAGGCAGAACCGCCTTAAAAACCATCCAAAGACTGGTCAGAACACTGCACACTGTACCTCGACACTAATTCGCCAGGCGGATTCGTGCCCGGGACGGACACACCTTCCCTCCCGGAAAGCAGCGCGTTAGACCGCACGGCTGACCGGGAGGGCTATAAAGACAGTAAATAGTAAAATCTGTAGTAATTGTAGCGGGAAAAACATGCTTCAAATTAGTTTAAGAGGAATGTAGTAATAGAGCTAATTTGCAGACAGGTAACTGAGAGCCGTGATATCAGTAGACATGAAAAGGGGGAGGGGGGATGATAATGGAGCATCAAGTGACGAAGATAAGAAAAAAAATGAGGTGTGAGTGACTGAAAAAAGACAAAGAGAGGGAAGTATAAGTGAAAGATGTTAATATTACGTTCATTACTCAACAGGAAGAGAGAGAAAGAGTGAGAGAGAGAGAGAGAGAGAGAAATTATGAAGGAGACAGAAGAAAGTTATTTAACGTGTTAACTGCAGCAAGGTGATTCTTATTCTGGACAGCATCAATCAGATCATTTTGTTTTGGGGATGGGTACAAGTGAAAGATTACACAAATTAGACGTGGATTTGGGTTTATGAGAGGATGATAAAATTCTTGAAACGTAACGTAGAGTTCTGAGGAACTTCAGACGGATAATCTGATGATTTAGATAAATAGCGTTACATGTAACACCCAATTGTGTTTTTGAGGAACAGTAGTGGGTTTCGGCAGAATGAGTGAATCCATAAGTGCCAGTTTCACATAATGCGTAAATTTGTTTGGAACATTCTGAACGGCATAGGGATAAGCTGAAGTCTTCCTCCACGTGGGGACAATGGTTTCTGCCCATATAAGGTGCTTCATCATTTTCTCATACGCTGCCGATGAGGCATAAAGAAGCATAGTATTTGAAAGATAGTTTGCTCTTAGTTTCATGCCTACGCTTTGCTCCCATCTGACCACTGAAGGCAGGTTATCACGTAACTGGATGACAGAAGTATTGAAATCTTCAGGTCTGGCTGAGACCTTAAGACAAATTAGAGATCATCGATACAGAAATGCCATTTATAGGAGAACACAGCCGATTATAGGTCATTGACATGGAAAGAGAACAGTCATGGGCCTAGAACCGATACTTGTGATACTCCTGAGACACCTTTCTTCCAGGATGTTTCTTCATTCTAACAGAGAACACGGTGCTGTCTGCATCACAAATAGGTTTCAAACCACTTTAGAGCCCAGTGTGATGGTTTTAATTGGCACATTTTTTTGTCAGTACGTCACAGTCTATAGTAAGTTTTTGCTGAAGATCTAAATGTTGTGGCCTCTCATTTTTTTGCGAAACATTTCAGGTCATTACCTTAATTAGTGTAGTGTACATGATATAATGTTTATGGAATCCGGGCTGATACTTACCATGTTGAATGTATATCGATGAAACGGGTAACACGATAATGGTCGTGCCGCGGTGCGTTTTCCTTCTTAGGAGAAGATAGAATTTTGTTTAGTTTGTATATATACCACTCTATTGAAAACCACTCGCTACAGTGGCCGTATCATTGGTCTACGCAACGCGACGATATGGCTCCATACACTATGTGATCAAAAGTATCAGGAAACCCGGCTGAAAATGACTTACAAGTTCGTGTCGCCCTCCATTGGTAATGCTGGACTTCTGTATGATGTTGGCCCGCGCTTAGCCTTGATGACAGCTTTCACTCTCGCAGGTTTCTTGGGGAATGGCAGCCCATTCCACGGAGTGATGCACTGAGGAGGGGTATCGATGTCGGTCCGTGAGGCCTGGCACGAAGTGGGCGTTCCAAAACATCCCAAAGGTGATCTATAGGATTGAGATCATGAGTCTATGCAGGCCAGTCCATTATAAGGATGTTATTGTCGTGCAACCACTCCGCCACAGGCCGTGCAATATGAACAGGTGTTCGATCGTGTTGAAAGATGCAATCGTCATCCCCGAATTGCTCCTGAACAGTGGGAAGAGAAGGTGCTTAAAATATCAATGTAGGCCTGTGCTGTGTCTTATGAGCAGCCGCTCGACCGTGAAATCCTAGCTTTCTCACCTCCCGCCTAACTGTCATAGTACTTGCAGTAGATCCTGATGCAGTTTGGAATTCCTGTGTGATGGTCTGGATAGATGCCTACCTATTACACATTACGACTCTCCTCAAATGTCGGCGGTCTCTGTCAGTCAACAGACGAGGTCGGCCTGTAGGCTTTAGTGCAGTACGTGTCCCTTCACGTTTCTACTTCACTATCACTTTGGAAATAGTGGACCTACGGATGTTTAGGGGTGCGGAAATCTCACGTACAGACGTATGACACAAGTGACACCCAATCACCTGACCAAGTTCGAAGTCTGTGAGTTCCTTGGAGTGCCCCATTCTGCCCTCTCGCGATGTCTAATGATTAATGAGGTCGCTGATATGGAGTACCTGGCAGTAGGTGGCAGCGCAATGCACCTAATATGGAAAACGTGTCTTTTTGGGTGTCTGGGTACTTTTGATATCATATTGTATTTTTAAAGACTGAAATGAATACAATGGGAGCCGTTACTTTATTTGGGGCATATCTGCCTGACTTACGACCACGTAGCTCAGTACCGTAAGGAAATATGAAATCTAACATTAAACCGGAAATTTATAACAAAATAATAAACAAAAAATTGCTGTAGAGGATGAGGGAAAAAACTGTTATTTTTAAAAATCTTGTAAATCGCCAATTTGCAGCCAGACAAATACGATTTAGCTGTATATACTGTAAGTTTTCTATGTTTGCTCTGTTGATACGTTCCTTATCATTACGTTCATCGTGAATTTGATTTACTGAATAAGTACCTAACTCGCAAACTAACTAGCGGTTGTCACCAGCAGATGGGCGCGGCCTTAAAATGATATTGCAGACTCGATTGAGCATAAGTGAGGATCGGTATGCACCTATCCCCAGAGGATAAGCTAAGAGTGCTGACACTTTGCCCTATCGGGTGGGTGCTCGTATAATTTTGTCCAAGCCCTGTATAAGCACTTCGTTTTCGGTGAGGATGCTGCGCGCGCGAAAGTGGCGCCAGGAGACCAGCACGGCGCCGCCCGTCTTCCATCTTGCTGGCCCGCCCTCGCGCCTCCCTATGGTAGCGCGGGGTGTGGGCTGGGGGGGGGGGGGGTCAGGGGGCCACAGTGTACGGCACACGGGGGAGCCGCTCTAAAAGTTTGACGAGCGGAAAACTCTCGCTCAGCCGGCAGGCGGGCTGCCTGCCCCGTATCGAGCAGACCGCAGCAAGTCGCGGCCGGACGCGGATCCCAGCCAACTTGTCCGGGGGGAGGAAGCGAGCAGCACCAGCAGCGACCGCCCCGCCCAACTAGTTCCTCCGGCGCTTCTTCGTGGCTGTGGATCCTGCACCTGCTCGATTCCCGCTTACCAGGAAGGGATTATCAAGCTACTACTTTATGCTGTCGTCGTCGTCTTTATGGAGAAACACCGCCAGCTGAGACACTTTTGGTGATAAGACTTACGACCATTAGTTCCAGCAAGGTTTGTGTGTGTGTGTGTGTGTGTGTGTGTGTGTGTGTGTGCGAGAGAGAGAGAAAGAGTGAGAGAGAGAGAGAGACAGAGAGAGAGACAAGGTGGGAGGGAAGGAGTGAGATAGGGGTAGACGCATAGTCCCCTTAGGTTGAGTAAAATGTTCTCGGGCTTCGAGGCGTGTAAAGTAGTTAAAATGCCGAAAAAGCACTCCTTGGCCATTGTGAAGTGATTTGACTGCTGATAGGTAGCTGGTATGCCCTTATATACTGTCCGCAGCTCGTGGTCGTGCGGTAGCGTTCTCGCTTCCCACGCTCGGGTTCCCGGGTTCGATTCCCAGCGGGGTCAGGGATTTTCTCTGCCTCGTGATGACTGGGTGTTGTGTGCTGTCCTTAGGTTAGTTAGGTTTAAGTAGTTCTAAGTTCTAGGGGACTGATGACCATAGATGTTAAGTCCCATAGTGCTCAGAGCCATTTTTGAACCTTATATACTCTAGCTGCCGGCTAAGATGTCGCTGGTTCTCACGCGAGGCCTTGAAACGAACTTGTGACGTCAGACTAGTCGGCTGGTTCACCACACTTTGCGGAAAGTAGCCTCCGTGCAGGGCCCACGAGAAATCAATATGTAGTTAAAAAGGTAGCCACTAAAGATCTAGCATGCATTTAAACGCCCAATGAAGAATTACGAAACTTGTCCGAAACAGTTATTCGCTTCCCGCCGGAGACGGCTGCTGGCATTCGTAAGACCTGGAGTGTCACGCGCTGTGACGTACCCCCCTCGGTCTGTCTTTCTTCTCGTCGGCCTCGCGCTCACGGCATCGCCAGGTGTGGCACACGCTGGCTGCGCGTTCGCTTCAAAAATGGTTCAAATGGCTCTGAGCACTATGGGACTTAACATCGGAGGTCATCAGTCCCCTAGAACTTATAACTACTTAAAGCTAACTAACCTAAGGACATCACACACATCCATGTCCGAGGCAGGATTAGAACCTGCGACCGTAGCGGTCGCGCTGTTCCAGACTGAAGCGCCTAGATCCGTTCGGCCACAACGGCCGCCTTCGCTTCAGCTCGTGATTGCTGGATACGACGCCGCGCTGAGCTGCAGACCGACATCTCAGTATTTAGAGGAGGAAGATAAGGTGTGGAATATGCTTATAAAATGTATATAACAAAATTTCTCGAGTGTGCTGCTTGTTTGAGGACAAAAGTATAGAATAATTTTATTAACAAGTAGTTCTCTTCTAAAGTTTAAAATAAAATCGTTTTTTGTCTTCAAAGATTCTCTCGGATGTCTGCTTTATTGTAGTGTTCAGTAGTTCGCGATAAACTCTGTTATCGAGTTACAAGGCGATTTGTGAAAAAGAATTTCCGAAAACCATTCACAGCGGGAAACAAACAATCGACATGTAATTTCAACGACGCCCTATCAGGCATTATGAAAATTATGACAGCGACGAACTCGTATTGGGCCAACCTGTCACATCTACAGCACAAAAGCGGACGAAAAACGAGTCGAGGAACGGAACAGCGGATGACAGAAGCTGCCACAGAAGACACGCAGATAGAGGACCTCCTTCTGGCTCTGGAAGGATTGCTGTATGGTCCAGGGATCTCTAACTAAATGTGTATTTAACTTTTTTTTTTGGTCATCAGTCTACTAACTGGATTGATGCGGCCCGCCACGAATTCCTTTCCTGTGCTAACTTCTTCATCTCAGAGTAGCACTTGCAACCTAGGTCCTCAATTATTTGCTTGACGTATTCCAATCTCTGTCTTCCTCTACAGTTTTTGCCCTCTACAGCTCCCTCTAGTACCATGGAAGTCATTCCCTCATGTCTTAGCAGATATCCTATCATCCTGTCCCTTCTCCTTATCAGTGTTTTTCATATATACCTGTCCTCTCCGATTCTGCGTAGAACCTCCTCATTCCTTACCTTATCAGTCCACCTAATTTTCAACATTCGTCTATAGCACCACATCTCAAATGCTTCGATTCTCTTCTGTTCCGTTTTTCCCACAGTCCATGTTTCACTACCATACAATGCTGTACTCCAGACGTACATCCTCAGAAATTTCTTCCTCAAATTAAGGCCGGTATTTGATATTAGTAGACTTCACTTGGCCAGAAATGCCTTTTTTGCCATAGCGAGTCTGCTTTTGATGTCCTCCTTGCTCCGTCCGTCATTGGTTATTTTACTGCCTAGGTAGCAGAATTCCTTAACTTCATTGACTTCGTAACCATCAATCCTGATGTTAAGTTTCTCGTTGTTCTCATTTCTACTACTTCTCATTACCTTCGTGTTTCTCCGATTTACTCTCAAACCATTCTGTGTACTCATTAGACTGTTCATTCCGTTCAGCAGATCATTTAATTCTTCTTCACTTTCACTCAGGATAGCAATGTCATCGCGCGAATCGTATCATTGATATCCTTTCACCTTGCATTTTAATTCCACTCCTGATCCTTTCTTTTATTTCCATCATTGCTTCCTCGATGTACAGATTGAAGAGTAGGGGCGATAGCCTACAGCCTTGTCTTACACCCTTCTTAATACGAACACTTCGTTCTTGATCGTCCACTCTTATTATTCCCTCTTGGTTGTTGTACATATTGTATATGACCCGTCTCTCCCTATAGCTTACTCCTACTTTTTTCAGAATCTCGAAAAACTTGCACATTTTATATTGTCGAACGCTTTTTCCAGGTCGACAAATCCTATGAAAGTGTCTTGATTTTTCTTTAGACTTGCTTCCATTATTAGCCGTAACGTCAGAATTGCCTCTCTCGTCCCTTTACTTTTCCTAAAGCCAAACTGATCGTCACCTACCGCATTCTCAATTTTCTTTTCCATTCTTCTGTATATTATTCTTGTAAGCAGCTTCGATGCATGAGCTGTTAAGCTGATTGTGCGATAATTCTCGCACTTGTCAGCTCTTGCCGTCTTCCGAATTGTGTGGATGATGCTTTTCCGAAAGTCAGATGGTATATCGCCAGACTCATATATTCTACACACCAACGTGAATAGTCGTTTTGTTGCCACTTCCCCAAATGATTTTAGAAATTCTGATGGAATGTTATCTATCCCTTCTGCCTTATTTGACCGTAAGTCCTCCAAAGCTCTTTTAAATTTCGATTCTAATACTGGATCCCCTATCTCTTCTAAATCGACTCCTGTTTCTTCGTCTCTCACATCAGACAAATCTTCACCCTCATAGAGGCTTTCAATGTATTTTTTACTCCTATCTGCACTCTCCTCTGCATTTGACAGTGGAATTCCCGTTGTACTCTTAATGTTGCTTTTAATGTCACCAAAGGTTGTTTTGACTTTCCTGTATGCTGAGTCTGTCCTTCCGACAATCATATCTTTTTCGATGTCTTCGCATTTTTCCTGCAGCCATTTCGTCTTAGCTTCCCTGCACTTCCTATTTAGTTCATTCCTCAGCGAATTGTATTTCTGTATTCCTGATTTTCCCGGAACATGTTTGTACTTCCTCCTTTCATCAATCAAGTATTTCTTCTGTTACCCATGGTTTCTTCGCAGCTACCTTCTTTGTACCTATGTTTTCCTTCCCAACTTCTGTGATGGCCCTTTTTATAGATGTACATTCCTCTTCAACTGTACTGCCTACTGCGCTATTCCTTATTGCTGTATCTATAGCTTTAGAGAACTTCAAACGTATCTCGTCATTCCTTAGAACTTCCGTATCCCACTTCTTTGCGTATTGATTCTTCCTGACTAATGTCTTGAACTTCAGCCTACTCTTCATCACTACTATATTGTGATCTGAGTCTATATATGCTCCTGGGTACGCCTTACAATCCAGTATCTGATTTCGGAATCTCTGTCTGACCATGATGTAATCTAATTGAAATCTTCCTGTATCTCCCGGCCTTTTCCAAGTATACCTCCTCCTCTTGTGATTCTTGAACAAGGTATTCGCTATTACTAGCTGAAACTTGTTACAGAACTCAATTAGTCTTTCTCCTCTTTCATTCCTCGTCCCAAGCCCATAATCTCCTGTAACCTTTTCTTCTACTCCTTCCCCTACAACTGCATTCCAGTCGCCCATGACTATTAGATTTTCGTCCCCCTTTACATACTGCATTACCCTTTCAATATCCTCATACACTTTCTCTATATGTTCATCTTCAGCTTGCGACGTCGGCATATATACCTGAACTATCGTTGTCGGTGTTGGTCTGCTGTCGATTCTGATTAGAACAACCCGGTCATTGAACTGTTCACAGTAGCACACCCTCTGCCCTACCTTCCTATTCATAACGAATCCTACACCTGTTATACCATTTTCTGCTGCTGTTGATATTACCCGATACTCATCTGACCAGAAATCCTTGTCTTCCTTCCACTTCACTTCACTGACCCCTACTATATCTCGATTGAGCCTTTGCATTTCCCTTTTCAGATTTTCTAGTTTCCCTACCACGTTAAAGCTTCTGACATTCCACGCGCCGACTCGTAGAACGTTATCCTTTCGTTGATTATTCAGTCTTTTTCTCATGGTAACCTCCCCCTTGGCAGTCCCCTCCCGGAGATCCGAATGTGGGACTATTCCGGAATCTTTTGCCAATGGAGAGATCATCATGACACTTCTTCAATTACAGGCCACATGTCCTGTGGATACACGTTACGTGTCTTTAATCAGTGGTTTCCATTGCTTTCTGCATCCTCATGTCGTTGATCATTGCTGATTCTTCCGCCTTTAGGGGCAATTTTCCACCCCTAGGACAAGAGAGTGCCCTGAACCTCTATCCGCTCCTCCGCCCTCTTTGACAAGGCCGTTGGCAGAATGAGGCTGACTTCTTATACCGGAAGTCTTCGGCCGCCAATGCTAATTATTTATCAAAATTTAGGCAGTGGCGGGGATCAAACCCGGGGCAGAAGACGTTTTGATTATGAATCAAAGACGCTACCCCTAGACCACGGGTAGATCTACTAAAAAAAATGTAATCCAAAAATTTAAACCCTTTTGTCTCAAAACCAATTTTTCTCAAATTTGCGCCAAACATAACCTGAGAGCAGTGCATACGATTTGGATCGTAATTTGGTGCCGACATTCTAAACTGAGTTCTCTGTCCGCGTACGTTGCCGTTTGCAGTGTCCTCGAAGTGTGTTTTCGGGGCAGGCTTTTGCTTCGATTTCGTAGCCGAAGAAAATTATATTTGCTTCAACGCGTCACCATTTTGTTAAAAGCTAATATTTTTCAGTTATCCTATGTATGTTGACACAAAATATATTGCAACTGACTTATACAAAATTATTTTGTTATTGATACAATGGGAGGGCTCCGGGAATTCCTACCGACGACCACTGTTCTGGCAGGTTGTTCTACCTAAGACAGCGGTTAAAGAAAAAAAAATTATTGCAGACACAAGTGTAAGGAATAAGACTGTATACGATTTAGCATTAAAGTTTATTTTACGTGAAAAAATCACGAAATTCGCCTATCTTTGGTGCGTTCAAAGTGGACTACTCCCTTCACTTTACTGAAGATGAGGGAGAGAGAACGTGCAACTCTCTCGGCCGAGAAACCGTCGTCTATTTGCTAGGAGAAAAGGTAAACCAACCCTAGGCTGCGTCTTCGGCTACAAGTGAAGCAGAATAGTACCCTGTCTTGTGGATAAGACAGTACATGTTGTTCTTGAAAATGACGGAGTCTTCTGCACAAAGAAATATCTACCTGTTTATGATTCAAGTGTTCCGTACTGAGAGATCAATTGTCCAGAAATGAAATGACCGTATGGCATTGCTGGCCGGAAGGCCCCAACCGGGGAAGTTCAGTCGCCGAGTGCATTTCAATCGACGCCACATTGGGCAACTTGCATGCCGGTGAGAAAGATGAAATGATGATGAGGACGACACAACACCCAGTCCACGAGCGGAGAAAATGTCCAACCCTTCCGGGACTCGAACCCAGGTCTCCTGCATGGAAGGAAAGCAAGTTACCACTCATCTAAGCAGGTGAATTGTCCAAAAAATACGTCTCTCGTTACCTCCACTGCGCCATATTGCTGAAGGCATAAACCTGTTGAGTCACAACAGACAAAGGCAATTAGAGAAGATTCAAGAGACGCTTTTAATGGAAATATAACGAGCTGGGTACATGGAAATATCTACCGCGACAGCAGAACGATCGAGACCGACATGAGTCGTTTGTGACCCCTTTGTATATCACTTCTTAGTTGAATGCTGCCGTGAGACGAATCTTAGATACTCAGGCAGCACAGGCGCAATAAGGAATAATGCAGCAAACGTTTGGAATTTATTCGTGGTGTCAATCTCACGTTTCCGCCAGTTCTCCTTACATCTCACGCAAAAATTGTGGCCAACTCTCTCCTTCTTGAAGATACGAACGCGTACCTATCCTAACGCCGTTTTTAGCTACAAAATAAAAACAACATTGTTGGAGATAAGATTTGTTGAACTGTAAACTGACTTCCTTGGAGCCAAGAATTAGTGAAAAATAAACTGCTTTCTCATGCGTCAGTTTTACGAAACATTATCTTACTTCCAACTATTACTCGTTTAATTATTCAGTAACGAGAAAGTATCCTATGGCACTGGTCTGCTGACCAGACTGATGGCTCGTTTAGTTGGATAATTAGTAGAGATCTGTTCTGAAGTCCATGTCAGCATCTTTCTCCACAATGTGTATTTCTGCGGATTCATCGTCTTTGGCTAAGTATGTGAATTTGTAGATTCTACAGTTTGTACTATTGTATACGACTATCATAAAGGAAAAAAAGGTGAAACAGAAAGTAACAGGGTATAATCCGGAAGGCACACAAGCTTAATGTTTTCATTCTATACAGGGTACATCTAATTTTAGATACGAGGTAATACCGTCATTTGAAATATGTATATGAAATATGTTGAAGAACTTGACAGATCACCGGTACGCCCCCACTCCATGCAGCATGTTCAGTAGATCTAGGTTGTAACCCAGGCGATATTCGCACAGTTTGGTGAACAGAATTGGTCACTAATACTTCTCCTCCCATCAAAGGCAAATCTCGACGGTAAGGGTTACTTCCAGAACCGGGATTCGAAACAACTACCTTTGGTTCAAGAGCTATCACGCCAGTTCCCTTAGGGACTCTGTTCCTCGAACGGAATATTGCCATTAGATTCAGCGACTTCTAAATACCTTTGCTATAGCCCGTTGTTGAGAATTTGGACTGAAATTTTTTAGCCTCTATGAGTGCAGATGGAGCAATGATACGGTATCGTGATATTTTGACGCGCACCTCTATAGCTGAGTTGTTCAAGACGCTGTAAGGCAGTTGTGCATTGTGAGAGTAGCAGGTGTGAATTTCGACGGTACTGGAGTTTTCAACTCCAAAAGAAGATTAGTTTACTTATCAATTGTTTGCGATGATTATGAGTATAAGTAGCAGTAATTCTGGTTAAATTAGAGACTTCTCCACTACATTCCGTTGATAAAGGGTGAAAGAAATAGCAAATAATTACTACGATAAAGACCGGAAGTGCAGGAGACCTTGAGTCTAGACTTTGACTTGTTCACCTTTCCCTGTAAGTGTTCTATAATCACTGAAATGTGATGGTAGAAAGATGTAACTTAATGAACATATCGCTTTCCTGTCTCGCTCTGTAACTCTTAGTCATGCCTTCAAACACCTGTGGATAATTGGCAGATCAAGTATACGACATGAAGGTCGATCTCACAATGCATGAATATAGTCACGAAGCAAATCAGTGGAGGGGAGAAGACTCCTACATGGGAGGAGAAAGCCTTAAATCCTCAACTGGTCACCATGATTTAGGTTTTCTGCGATTTCTTAAAAGATTTAGAGTTGAGTAGGCCCTGCTCCTCCACCTCCGTTGTACGATGCGGTCGCACATTGTAATCCATAAATGCATAGTCAGGGCCGCATGCAGTCCTGAGAAGACGCTCAATGGAAGGACTAAAATGTCACAATAACGTTGACTGGGGAGGGACCGTAGTCCAAGATTTGGAAGTGAATACGCCCAGGCAACATCAGGCCTCGCTATACCCTAACACCTGGATCACAGAAACAATGACATTCGATAATGTTCCTGGATACATTAGGAGTGTTCGTATTTCTCACCATATAAGAGTACGTTCAGCATTGTCGAACGTGATCGATTTCGTGATCCTGGTGGTATGGTATGGGGAGGCATAATGTTGCGGAGGCGTACAGAACCCATAACTTTTGAACAGGCTCCGCTTACCAATAAACGCTATTGTGACAAATAATGGTTCAAATGGCTCTGAGCACTATGGGACTTAACATCTGAGTTCATCAGTCCCCTAGACTTAGATCTACTTAAACCTACCTAACCTAAGGACATCACACACATCCATGCCCGAGGCAGGATTCGAACCTGAGACCGTAGCAGCAGCGCGGTTCCGGACTGAAATACCTAGAACCGCTCGTCCAAAGCGGCGGGCGCTATTGTGACACTGTACTCCTCCTCTACGTCCGCCTTTTCAGGGGTGCAGCCGACCCTGAATTCTTTTTTATAGTTGGCAATACGTGACGCATTGAACAACGCAGGTGGTGTTTATTCGTAACAGGATTCTCATACACTTGTAATTTTCGTGATTCTGCAAAACATCTCGTTTAGCCAACTGTAGCGTTATGTGGCTGATCGCAGTGAAATAATATAAGGTGGCGCACGAAAAAGCGGCCCCGAGTACAGACTCCTCGCCAATTACGCACGATTTGTTGACCGCCACGAGCAGAATAGGTAAACATGTAGTGATTAGATAGTGAATAAATAACAAATAAGCTAATGCAAATAACTTCGAAACAATAGATGACGATTGGTAAGTTACAATGAGCAGTCTAGTACTCGGGGCCGATTTTTCTTGCGCAACCCTGTACCACTGAAATAATTTTGTGGGAGCTGTCATATTCTCTTTACAAAATGTGACACCATACACTCGATTACGAAGCGCGGGCTGCATTAGGTTGTAAGTCGTTGTGCCTTCCATGACAATGAACATGCTGTTTTACCTTGGATCAAAGAAAGACAGAAAGTGGCCACTCTTGTGTGCCGTGCCGACGTCCTTTGCATTTGTAACAACAAAAAAAGTCTTGCCTTTTTACAAGCATTTCTTTTGTTGTTTATCGAAACAGTTAAGTAAGCTGATACGCCGTTTTATTACCTGAAAAGATGTATGTATTGCATACCACGTAATTTTATATAATTTACGTAATCATAAAATACATTTTAATTACCGGTCGTGGACGCTGAATAGAATACGAATAGACGGCCGGTGTGGCTGAGTGGTTCTAGGCGCTTAGTCTGGAATCGCGTGACCGCTACGGTTGCAGATTCGAATCCTGCCTCGGGGATGGATGTGTGTGATGTCCTTATGTTAGTTAGGTTTAAGTTGTTGTAAGTTCTAGGGGACTGATGACCTCAGATGTTGAGTCCCATAGTGCTCAGAGCCATTTTGAATACGAATAGAAACACAAGTTCAGAGTTCAAAAAAGGTTTGAAACAGATCTAGAATGGTAGTGCGAAGCGAACGAAACGAACAACAACTCGATACTGAACTATGAACAGTCTGCAGTAGAACTGCGACGAGTGGCCACGTGAAGAAGGACGAGTCCAGCCGAGCGAGACCGAGACCGAGATAGGCTGGAACGAGACCGGCCGACGTGCCGTTCGGGAACGAGACTAACCGTTTCCCGTTCCGGGGAACTTAAGTAGAAAGCCGCGACCAAAGTGAACCTTGGAAGCCCGTTCCTTAGAATTCGTTACTCGCTCGTTCCGTTCATCTTGGTGAACCGTTCCTTTGGACCCGTTAGTTCGCGAACAACCCATCTCAACCCCCCCACCCCACTAAAATCCCCTGTTCAGATACACCATCGACCATCCACCACTGGCGAAGAAATGGAACGCCCTGCCACAAGAACTCTCAGCAACCTCGAGGCCAGCACGATAGCAGCAAGTTTCAGAAAATGGTTCAAATGGCTCTGAGCACTATGGGACTTAACATCTATGGTCATCAGTCGCCTAGAACTTAGAACTACTTAAACCTAACTAACCTGAGGACATAACACAACATCCAGTGATCACGAGGCAGAGAAAATCCCTGACCCCGCCGGGAATCGAACCCGGGAACCCGGGCGCAAGTTTCAGAGCATGCACTGGCAATCGTGGCAATCACACACCCTGTCAAGAACCACATCGCGCTTTTTGTCATGTCCAGGGGACCATCGTGTATCGCGGTGACTTGAGTGCAATTATTGTCTTTAAATAGCCTCACGGTCGCAGGTTCGAATCCTGCCTCGGGCATGGATGGGTTTGTGTGATGTCCTTAGGTTAGTTAGGTTTAAGAAGTTCTAAGTTCTAGGGGACTGATGACCCCAGATGTTAAGTCCCACAGTGGTCAGAGCCATTTGAACCATTTGAAATAGCCTCAATGCTTTGTACTATAATGTAGCAGTTCTTTCTACATGTGCTCGAAGTTTCATCGAGCTTTGCTACATGACAGTGACACGTCATGTGAAAGTTAGTATGTCCTTAAGTTTTGCGTACCTGCGTGAATTAAAAGCTTTTTCACTGTTGTGAAGCTGTTACCACAGAAACGTAAGTAACTGGGATGACAAATCGAATAAATCAAAATGACGTTATTACTCTGCAACGAGACACCGGAGACTTGGGGACGCTAATACCAAAATACTCGAAAATATCGCTAAGAAGTCCCGAACTTTTGTTGGTGGACTTCGAATTTGCATTACCTGGGACGTTGGCGCCACCGAATGCACCTTCAGTCAGCAGACCTCCAGCTAAATCTTTCGACTCAAGTAATGTGAGGGTGTTTAGGCTGCTACCAGAGGTCGCCGGTGAAGTGACTAGACAGCTGTCAGCAAGATGTCAGATGGAGCCCCGGCACAGACTAGGATCCACGGCGCCTGTGGCGCCGCGGCGTCGCCGTGGCACGCGCTGGCACCTCGCCGCACCTCGCGCCGCGTCGTTTAGTCCAATTAACGCGAGGCGACGCGTCGCTGCGGCCGAGGATGTGGCGCTCATCAGCGCGTGCGCGGCCCTGCCCGAGTTCCCCGCTGCAAACTATGCCCTTTAATTACGGCACATTCCGCTCACGGCAGGGCAGCTTCCGGGAGGCGCAGCGGCGCTAAAAGTGTGCCCACGAGCATGCCGACGCCAGCCGCCTGGCCTAGCCCAGCCTAGCCGAGCCGAACGTGTGTTGCCTGCCAGCAGCAGCTCGAAGTCGCCGCCGCTGTCGCCTGCTCCAGTCGCGTTATAGCAGCCGACACTCACAAGGGAACCTCCCCATCGCACCCCCCTCAGATTTAGTTATAAGTTGGCACAGTGGATAGGCCTTGAAAAACTGAACACAGATCAATCGAGAAAACAGGAAGAAGTTGTGTGGAACTACGAAAAAAATTAGTAAAATATACAAACTGAGTAGTCCATGCGAAGATAGGCAACATCAAGGAGAATGGCAGTCAAGGAGCGCCGTGGTCCCGTGCTTAGCGAGAGCAGCTACGGAACGGGAGGTCCTAGGTTCAAGTCTTCCCTCGAGTGAAAAGTTTACTTTCTTTATTTTCAGTTTATGTGACAAACTCTTATGTTTTCATCAATTTTTTGGGAGTGGTTATCACATCCACAAAAAAAACCTAAATCGGGAAAGGTAGAAGAATCTTTTTACCCATTCGCTAAATGTAGAAGTTAGGTGGGTCGACAACATATTCCTGTCATGTGACGCACATGCCGTCACCAGTGTCGTATAGAATATATCAGATGTGTTTTCCTGTGGAGGAATCGGTTGACCTATGACCTTGTGATCAAATGTTTTCGGTTCCCATTGGTGAGGCGCGTCTTTTCGTCTACTAATCGCACGGTTTTGCGGTGCGGTCGCAAAACACAGACACTAAACTTATTACAGTGAACAGAGACGTCAATGAACGAACGGACAGATCATAACTTTGCGAAAATAAAGAAAGCAAAATTTTCAGTCGAGCGAAGACGTGAACCAAGGACCTCTCGCTCCGCAGCTACCCACACTAACCACGGGACCACGGCACTCCTGATCTCACACTCGCCTTGATGTTGCCCATCTTGGCAATGGACTACTCAGTTTGTATGTTTTACTAATTTTTTTCATAGTTCCACACAATTTCTTCCTGTTTTCTCTTTTGATCTGTGTTCAGTTTTTCAAGGCCTATCCACTGTGCCAACTTATAACTAAATCTGAGGGGGGTGCGGAGGTTCCCTTGTCAGTAGTCACGCGGAGGCCAGACAGGCACGGCTGGCAGGCACAAGCAAACAACACAGGTTTAGGGACAAAACAAAAGTTTATTGAACACAATTTCCAAAAAAATACTCGCCACAATGATACGAGGGAAGCGATCGCTCTTCAATAGCGGAAACAAAATGGATGCTATTCTTTCAGTAAGTGAAACAAAATAATTGATGGTTCATGAGTAACGGAGCCATTTCTACTTCCAGAATCTCAAAGTAAATAAACAAGTTCCGTGGTACCTGAAAGAGTCACACGCGCTTCAGTAAACACAACCTTAAAAGCTCAAGAGATTTACATTCAAAAAGTGAATTACGTTTCCGTAGTGACATCCACTTTAATAAGCAGAGTCTAGACATCCTAATAACTTCAGATTAAAACGGAGAAACAAGTTTCTCGCTTCAGTTTCTAAACCAAAATTTAAATCCAAGCTTCAGTGAAGAAGAATTAACACTTTACAGCTCTTATGGTGTACTTCGGTGAACGAGTATTGAGAGACAACTGTAATGAAATATCTAAGGATGGTAACTTCCCATCCGATAGTATTTTGTCGGCTACAAGAATAACAGTACAGTTATTTTTTTCTTGTTTTTAGTTTATCTGGTTTGATGCAGCCATCCACGAATTCCTCTCCCGTCCAACCTCTTCATCACAGAGAAGCACTTGCAACCTACGTCCTCAGTTATTTGCTGGATCTGCCACCAATCTCTCTCTTCTTCTACAGTTTTTGCCGTCAGCAGCTCCTTCTAGTACCTCGGAAATCATTCCCTGATGTAATAACAGATGTCCTATCGTACTGCCCCTTTGCCGGATCAGTCTTTTCCAGATATTCCTTTCCTCTCTGATTCTGCGCAGAACCTCGTCTTTCCCCACCTTTCCAACATACGTCAGTAGTACCACATCTCAAATGCTTCGATTCGCTTCTGTTCCGGTTTTCACACAGTCCATGTTTCACTACCATACAATACCGTGCTCCAAACGCACCTTCTCAGAAATTTCTTCCTCAAGTTAAGGTCTATTTTTGACATTAGAAGACTTCTCTTGGCCAGTAATACCCTTTTTGCCAATCTGCTTTTGATGTCCACCTTGCACCGTAAGTCATTGAATATTTTGCTGCCAAGGTAGTAGAATTCCTTAACTTCATCTACTTTGTGACTATCAATCCTGATGTAAGTTTCTCGCTTTTCTCATTTCTACTACTTCTCATTACTTTTGTCTTTCTTCAGTCTACTATCAGTCCTTATTCTGTATTCATTAGACTGTTCATTCCATTCAGCATATCATGTAATTCTTCTTCAGTTTCACCCAGAATAACAATGTCATCAGCGAATCCTATCATTGATATCCTTTCACTTTGAATTTTAATTCCACTCAACCTTTCTTTTATTTCCATCATTGATTCTTCGATGTGCTGTTTGAACAGTAACGGCAAAAGACTACATCCCTACAACCCTCTTTAATCCGAGCACATCGTACACGGTCGTCCACTTTTATTATTCCCTCTTGGGTCTTGTACATATTGTATATTATCAGTCGCTCTCTATAGCTTACCCCTGTTTCTCTCAGATTTTCGAATATCTTGCACCACTTTACAGTTATACCAGGTTTTAATGAGAACATCGCTGAGGAGACAGTGTGCTATGCAGAAGTCGAGGGTCTAGTCTTTGCTGTGTAGTAATGGAGATATTCAGGTCGCTGGCTGCGACGGAACTGGTCTCCAGAGCTCAAGCGTCGACCTAAATAGCCGCCTCGCTGGTGAATACGTGTAGGCCTATTTTTTTGGCATGTGACATGGTAGATGCATAAAGAGGTGCCGTTAGACAACGACCTGTACCGTCGCATCTGATGCTACCTGCTGACCAGGCCAGATTGCTGTAGGCACCCTCTGCTGGTATGTCCACGGAGTTTTGGGGTTGCAGGGCCTTCCAATCAGATCGGGACTGACGATCCAACGATCCAATAGGATAGAATTTGGCTTAATCAGGAGGACATCCAACAAGTCTTTGAATGTAAAACAATTAACTGGTAGCCTAGATCGCAGGAATTCTTTTTGTTCCATAATTAACGGTTTCGGCGAAACTAAAGCCGCCATCATCGGATCTGAGGACACATACAGGTTACAACATCAAGGCGACCTGTATGTGTCCTGAGAGCCGATGATGGCGGCATTAGTTTCGCCGAAACCGGTAATCATGGAATAAGAAGGATTCCTGCGATCTTGGCTACCAGTTTATTGTTTTACAACCATCTAGATTACTCCCATATGAGCACATGTGCTCCCTACAAAAAAATCTTTGAATGTCAAGCTTGACCATAAGTGGGCCAACGCGTTACTTGACTCTCTCGGGTTGTGAAGCTCGGTCTCTCGAACAAATCATCCAATTTTTTTTTTTGAAATTGTAATTCTTTGTTTGTCTGTACATGCACATCATGTCTACGGATTTCTGTCCCATTCGGATAATTCCTTTGTGGTATGTCTTTTTTTGTCTTAGTGTGTATGTAAGGACACAATTATGTAATTCTTAAAAATAAATTGCGGACATAGCCTGCATGAATCGTAAAAGCTGATGTTGTTTCAGAAAAGAAAAAGAATGCCATTTTCAGAGGGAATCATCCACTGTACAGCAAAGGTACCGAATCCGTATTGTCTGCTCGTCTCATCGACTTGGAAAGCCGTCAGTAGAAGTATCGAAAAGCATGATGTAGTAACACACCTTTACGGTCAAAACCATGTACATTGAAGTTAAGGCAATAATAAATGATCGCTGAAAGCAGTGCAATAATAAGAACTCGGGAATCTTAAGATGTGTTTGAAGTTCTCTGGTGCTGTAGATACTGTGATAGTAAATACTACAGTAGATAGTTCAGTTTTAGAGAAAGAGACATATCTAAAAAAGATAATCACATAATCCGGACAGACGTGTGGGTACAAGGGAGCTAAATGGAAGAAACCATGGGTTACAGAAGAAATACTTCAGTTCACCGACAAAATAAGGAAGTATATAAAAATTTCAGGCACAGACAGGAATGCAGAAATGTAATTCACTTAAGAATTACATAAATAGGATGTACATGCAACCTAAAGAGAAACGGCTACAGGAAAAATGGGAACAAATGGAATACTCAAAACAATCTTGGGTGACATTAAAAGCAAAGACGTTAACACCAGAGTGGAAGAGAGATTTCGCTTTTAAACGGGAAGGAGAGAGTGGGTATATGCAAAGAATACAATGAAGATATTTGCGGACGGGAGGGACAATTCGACGACGGGGTACAAGAACACTTAGGAAAAGTCCAGTCACTTTCATATGATTTGTTGAGATGGAAAAAGGGCGTCGACAAACTGGTGCAGCCTATACCAAATTCCCAGGACAACAGGAGTATGCCATAGCGAGTGACGGGTAATATACAATATGTACAAGAATCAAGAGGAAAACATAAGAACTGAACAAGAACGAATGCTTAGACGCTTCTTTTGGAGCACAGAATTGTACGGGAGATGCAGAACAGAAGAGAATCGAAGAGTCTGCGATGTAGCGCCATAGCAGGATGTCGAAAATCGGGTAGACTGACAAGATAAAACGGAGAGGTCGTTTCCAGCTTATGATGTAGAATGACTCGAGATTTCACGAGAAGACTTGTCAGGTTAGTTGATACTCCAGGGTGTTGTGGTAGATATTTGACGTTAATTAACTTACGTTCAATGCAGTTCTTTTTCTGTTGCTTATTAAACTCAAATAAAAGAAGTACATAAATCAAAGGATTTTTAATTAACCAGATAATTAAATGACAGCATAGTATCTTTCGAATCAGTGCCTGAGCTGTACCTGTCATGAACAGCTGAATTAGAGACGTACGCCGTAACGAAGAGCGTCAATTCTGCCCACTCGGCGAACAGTATAGGTCAGCGTGGCACGGAACAGTCACGTCCAGGATGGTGTAGTGTAGTTTAGTGTAGTTCCACGAAACGACAATGCAGGTTATGAGTCGGTCAGTGGTGTGTGTTCGTACACCAAGAAGTAATGTCTATAGAATGTAACTAGCTGTAACCATGGGAGGTTGTGCCCTAAATACGAACTTGTAATGGCTGTAGTGTTGGAGTAGTACCGCTAGATTACGAGGACGCATGGAAATGAAATACATTAGCCACAAACATAAAAAATACAATGTTTTAAAATATATTAGAATAGACTATAAGTCAGAATGGAATAGCGTATTTGGCAGACTAAAGGCAGCAGCGGCACGTTAATTCGTAGATACTTGGCTACAGTCAGCCACAGCCAATCACTAGGATTAGAAATCGATATGCCATGCAGAGACCCTTGCATCTGGAACGAAGCGTGGGATATCACTCTACCTTCTTTCTTTTTTTTTTCTTTCCTACTCAAATATTCTTAAGATAAATTATTGTTTTCCCAATCTCATGTTATATTTAAATTTTTATTTATTTGTTAAGGTCATGAGTGTATATATATATAAGGGTCTGGTGCTTCCTGTCGGAAGATTCAAGTGGCATCGTGGAGACATTTTCGCTGGTGGCTCAGAAGTTCGATGCGAGAGCCGACTTGGCGCTCACAAGCGAGGCAAATGTGAGTCACTCCAGCGCAATCGTTTTGCAGCTAAGTTGTTAAACCATACTTGATTGTGCATCTTGCTTCCATCTGCAGTCACTTTCCTCCATTTGCTACGATCGTCAGCGAGTAACTCCCACTTGTCGCTGTCAATATTAAATGCGCACATATCACGCTTGACGCATTCCCTAAAGCGTAGTGAAGGTCTTCCACGATGTCTCTTTGCTCCTGCTATTTCACCGAGTAATGTACGCCGGGGCAGACGGGAGTGGTCCATACGGTGCAGATGTCCTAACCAGCGCAGGCGACGTTGCTTGGGCGTGGCAGTGATACTCTGTTGTTTCGCAGTTTTCAGTACCATATCATTTGTCACATGATCTTTCCATGATATTCCCAAGATGCTCCGTAAGTACCGCAGGTGAAAGGCGCTGAGCTTTCGTTCCTTCCAAGTCTCGGCTCCATACAGGAGAGTACTCAACATACATGACTGATACACAAGTGTATTTGTCGACAATGTAAGATGTTTGTTGTCCTATACTCGTGTGCGGAACTGGCGGCCGCTCCTATTCGTGCATTTATCTCGTCAGCCAGGAAGAAATCTTCTGTCATTATTGAACCAAAATAGCAGGATTTATCTACTACCTTCAGCAAGGAGCCGTACAGTTTGATGACAAGCGGATCTGTATATCCTTGTGCCATGACAAACGTCTTCTTTACATTTATAGACATGGAGAATAGCTTGCATGCAGTAGAGAATTTATCTACAAGCTCTTGCGCTACAAATGCAGCATCTTCAGCAAATAAAAGACTATTTACAAGCAAGTCTTCTCCGAAGCGCTTCGATATGGGTAGAGAAATGTAGAGCTTCCCATCAGCTCTGGTATACAGGTGAACGCCCACGTTAGTTTCACCAAAAGCAACTTTGAGGAGTGCTGAGAAAAAAATATTGAACAGAGCGGGAGCCAATACACAGCCTTGACGAAGCCCTCTTTTCACAGCAAACGTGTCAGATGTAATTCCGTCGAATAAAACAGCACCTTCCCTATCTTCGTGAAAAGCCATGATCATCTTTAAGAGCTTTGGAGGACACCCTGTCTTCAAAAGTACTGCATGCAGTCCTTCTCTACTGACTGTGTTGAAAGCCTTGTTTAGGTCGATAATGGCAATGAACAGAGGGGTATTTTGCTCGCGGCACTTTTCCTGAATTTGCCGGAGTGTGAAGATCTTATCAGCTGTACCACGCTAGGGACGAAACCCACATTGTTCCTCAGGATATACGCACTCGGCAAGCTTCTGAAGTCTGTCCGACACCACACGGGCAAATGTTTTTAAGAGGAGAGGTTCCACGGTGACAGATGCAATCGCCGCGATCACCTTTCCCTTTGTATCAAGTAACAATATTGTCATCGCGCATGTCTTGCGGCACAGTATCCTCAGCACAACATTTAAAAAATGGTTCGAATGGCTCTAAGCACTATGGGACTTAACATCTGAGGCCATCTGTCCCCTAGACTTAGAACTTCTAATCTAACTAACCTAAAGAAATCACACACATCCATGCCCGAGCCAGGATTCGAACCTGCTACCGTAGCAGCAGCGCGGTTCCGGAATGAAGCGCCTAGAACCACTCCAACATTTCAGTAAGAGGTTGAAAAGCAGCGGAAAAACTGGATTAAGTTTTACAATTTCTGTGGAGATGTTGTCTTTGCCAGGGCACTTCCGAAATTTAAGCTGTGAAATTGCTCTTTGAAGCTCCTCCATAGTAGGCGTGAACATCCTAGTCATGGTAATGTGTCATCTGAGGAATTTCATCCATTGCGTTTGGACTAATGTTCATGGGAAGTGAGTAGAGGCTGGAGTAATGTTCTACCCAACGGTGCAATTGACGATTTCGATCTGTGATGACTTTTCCATCTATTTCCTTGAGTGGTACGCTCTTCTTTGGAATGGGTCGAATGACCCGTTTGATGCCCGAGTGCACACCACCAGTGTCGCCAGCATTGAAACACTCCTGTGTGCCAGTGAAAAGATGCTCCCAATATGAATTGATGCAGTTGCGGACAGTGAATTGAACAGCTACCTTTACTTTGCTTAGTTCCCTGCGTGTAGAATTGCATGGGTTTTTATGCCAGATGACAGTGGCCTGAAGCTTAGCCTCAAGGAGAGGTTTTAGGACATCTACGTTCTCGATGAATCAATTCTGGGAACTTGCTTCCAGGTTACCGAACACATTTCCGGCCGTAACGGTAAGAAGTGATTTTATCTTCTGCCAGTCTTCAGAAATAGGAGATGCTGGGTCCCAGGGATCCACCTCTTTTCGTATCCCGTCACTAAATCCTTCTACTGCAGCAGTGTTTCTTGTTTGGCAAAGATTAATTTTTGTTTTGCAAGGTGTTCTGGCAGAGTGAAACTTTTTAGTCACGAATTGCACTTTTGTCGCTACTAGTACATGATCCGTGTCACAGTCTGCACTAAGGAAAGAACGTGTATGAAGGAAGTAACGCATATCTCTCCTTTTAGTTAGAATAAGATCTAATTGGTGCCAATGTTTGAGTAAGGTTGCATCCAGGAAATCTTGTGGTTCAATTTGCCTTTAAAGTATGTATTGGTGACACAGAATTCAAGCAACCGTAGACCATTTTCATTCATCTTGCCCACTCCGTGTTTGCCTAGGCAGTCAGTCCAAGTGGAAAAGTCACTACCAATATGAGCGTTGAAATCACGAAGGATGCATAGACGATCCCGGGAGTGCACTCATTGTACCACATCGCTGAGTTGTTCATAAAACTGATCCTTGACACCTGCAGCTAAGTGTTGGTGCATATACAGATATCACCGTGAGTGGTGCACTATTTGTTGTGAAACGCGGAGTCAGAAAGCATTCTGAGATCCCTATCGGATTTTGGGTACAACGCAGCAAGTCACTGAGGACATCAATACAGATTTCGTACTGTCTGGGGCTAGCAACATCTTTGCCCTTCCAGAAAAAAGTGTAGTTTTTTTTTGCCATATTGAGCCTTCTTCTGGTAGCCTGGTTTCTGCTGTGCTGTTATAGCAATTGAATCTGACTAGCTCTAAGTCGATAGCAGCCGTTTTGCGTAGCTCTTGTGTGCATACACAGGAGTCCGGGAAGCCTTGCAGCATGGTGCTGATGTCCCATGTACTGATGCGTAATGAAATATTTTTACTTTTTATTTTTCTAGCAGCGGGTGTCGATATTATGGTGACGACTTCTAGCAGTGCTAGTGTTCCATACACCCAATGGAACAATCGGCACCAGGACGGGCCGATACCTAACTGGCTAGGGGCTGCCCAGTTTGAAGCGGGTGGTGACTGGCCAGTGGACCTACGATGGGCCCTCCCACTGTCAATAGTGTTGCGACCGTAGAAAATTTTAATTTTTATTCTTGATTTTGTGGCCATAATAAGAGTCCAGGCTCCATAGGCAAACAGCCAGCCGACATTAAGAAATAGTCCACCAGGACGTAGGGACAAGATAAGCGGCGGAGGCTGCCAAGTATGGCTTGTTGATCAAATAACTTAGTGTTTGACTTCCTGCCAGAGGAAGCAACATAAATCAAACTTGCGCTATGAAAGACGCAAACACCACGGTGAAAATACAGCAAGAGAGAGTGTCAGTCACGTGCGGAAAAGACTCGAGTGGAACCAAATTAAGTTGCGTGCAGCTGGAAACGAAAGTGTCATGTGGAACCGAAGGCATTCTTGTGCAATCCGATCACTTAGAAATGAAAGGGTCGTGTGAAACAAATTAACACGTGTGCACCCAAGTACATGAGAAACTAAATAAAAGGTCAGGCAGCGAAATAGCTAGGAGCAGAGATGCAGATGCAGATTCAGAGCTAGTGCCGGCAGTTTGGAGATTCCGCAGCTAGACGCCAGCGGGGCCGAGAAGGCCCACAGCAGCCGATATAGCTGATAAAGACTTCAGCTACGATAATACGGTGGTAGACTCTGGTGGACACTCAGGAACTGCAGGTCAAGTAGGATATTTAGAGTTTCATTGGAATGGTATTGAACAGTGGCTGTTAGTCTTTGTCTCAATTACTTAGAGAGATTTCAGTGCTAACCAAGCACAAGTGATTGCTTTGTACCGGCAATTAGCTTTGAAGTAGCAAGTCCGAATAAATAGACTGAATCTTACTAAGGGGTTTATGGTCCAACACCTGACATAAGTATATGTGAGAGTAAACTTGATAGAAACTAACCAATCTTCTCTGCCTATTGCAATTCTGTAACCTATTGCTACGGTCGCAGGTTCGAATCCTGCCTCGGGCATGGATGTGTGTGACGTCCTTAGGTTAGTTAGGTTTAAGTAGTTCTAAGTTCTAGGGGACTGATGACCACAGCTGTTAAGTCCCATAGTGCTCAGAGCCATTTTTGTAACCTATTTTCAGGAAACTTATTTGCTTCAAACCAAGGGGATTCCCTCCCTCTTATCTCCGATATAAAGGATGACAGCAATTTATAACCAACCCATTGTCGTTAACGTCCCGATTGCGCTACGCAGTTCGCACTTACTTAATTCTGGTATAGTGAAGTTGTGCCGGGACGCGACAATAGCGACCCCTGGCGCCCGCTCCTACGCCCATTAGAGCGAGCTTATGATCGGTAACTTCCGCTATCCTTGTTGTTTTCACATGGATGGAGTGTCCTCTCCGTGGATGCCACTGCGCCTGGGACGCAGATTTTAGGTGACGGCGAACTTGCCCACTACTCGTGTCACGCTCTCGGCCTATCTGACTGGTTCCACAGGAGCGAAACTACACGACGTGCGGAGTAAGGTTACCTGCAGGCAACTGCTGTCCATTTCTGGTTGGACCGTACTTGTGACTAACGGAAGTTCCGATTCCGGGTTTCAATTTGGAGTCTCCTATACGGATAGCATGTCATTGCTACAGAAGTCTGTATCTCCGAAGGCAAGAGATTGGAAACAGGATAGGATAAGAGGTAAGAAAGGGCATTGTGGACTCGCGTTCGGGAGGAGGACGCTTCAAACCCGCGTCCGGTTATCCTCATTTAGGTTTACCGTGGTTTTCCAAATCGCTTCAGGTAAATCCCGGGATGGTTCCTGCGAAAGGGCACTGCCGACTTTCTTCCCCATCCTTCCCTTATCCGCTGGCACCGATGACCTCGCTGTTTGGTCCTCTCCCTCGAATCAGTCCACCTACCTACAATATACATGTCTTTTTAGACAGCTTGTTACACAAGCTTAATGTAAAAATCAGTACCTTGAGTTAGGTAGATGAAAAGCAGAATGTAAATTCCAAGATAACAGCAGATGGCGCTACTGTGCAGCAGAAGCCCGACATACCGCATTGCAAAAATCTTATTACAGTCTTCATGTAGCATTTCTGTTGCACCATCTACCCCTGCAACATGCAAGCCCTGAAAACAACAACCGAGAGGCGTAGGAGTAACTAAATTCAATTTTTAATTTGTGTTATTACTGTTATATCAGAACTATTGCTTGAACAGAAACCTAAATGAACATCTCGCGGTTTAGAGTGTGAGGCGAAGTAACTAGATTGGACCTTAAAACTGCACACGAAATACTACAACATTAACAAAGTGATTACGTGGATGGAGAGCGAAAGTGAATCAAACGGTATTCAGTTATTGCGTCTGATAAACAATAGACGATACCTACAAAACAAACAGCGTGAAATGATTCCGCTAAAAAGACTGATTTCTTTAAATCTACGGGAAAATGGTCGCCGAAAGTGCTGTAAACAGTCGTGTATTTTGCACTGTATTTTATTATCGCAGTGCAGTACAGTATTTTATTTGGAACTACTACAATGTTTAGTCAAGTTTATTTAATTTGTTTAGTTAGCTTTATTTAAAATGTTTTCCTTCATAACACAGTATGTTATTATACTATATTGCCTTCTCGCAATGTTACTTTGACTTTTAAATTCTCATTCTGATGAGGACATCCTTAGAGGTGTCGGAACCTAGGTACATGTGTTAAACAATTATTTGCAACCCGTTGGTTGTATTGTTTCTCCATTGAAAGATTATAGTATTGCCTTTACAAACTTTCGATGCGTAATTTGTGATTACACAGCTCAGTATCGGCATATTGCGATTAAGCTATAGCGAGAGGATAAAGCGCGTCCACCGACAACACCTTTACATCGGGTTTCTACTGTATTTGTACCCCACAAGTTATCAAACGCTGTGTAGCGAAATGTGAATAGTGCCCCAGAGCAGTCTCTGGTGGGTCAGAATTTTAAAACAGACCGAGCAGTTACATTTTGCTGTTTCCCCTAACACTAGTAAAGAGAAACAGCAGTAACTCGCTGTGATTATCACTGGTATTAGGAGGAAAAAGAAATGGCCTCCTGATGCTCATTTAGTGGCTCATATATCTTGGATGATTTTACCGTCATCCATCCCCGATGGACCCATTCGGGACCTTCCTAGCCGTTGGTCTTAAGCCTTGCACCACGGTGGAAATCATTTATATCTCCCTCCCCTCTCAATTCTCACAGAGTCAAAATTTATCGGCCGCAATTTTCGGCAGATCCACCGTCATTACCGCATTTATTTATGGAGTGCACCTGAGCGCCTCCCCCCTTCACCCAAGCGGCGCTCCCCCTAGCCGCCAGGTTGCAATCCTCTTATATCACCCTGAGGGCGCTATTCTGGGCGGCGGGAAACCGCGAGACTGTTATTTGAGCGGGCAGACTGGATGCCTGTCGGCCGCTCCCTAACCTGGCGGCCCCTCGCCTTTATGTAATCAACATACAGTAGCATTTAGCTTCTTCCTGCTCTTTTCGAAGGGGGAAAGAGCGGCAGGCAGGTGGGGAAGGGAGCGAGGCGAGGCGAGGGAGGGACCCTGGGAGGTCTGCTCTAAAAACAAAAGGAGCGCGACCGCTCGTCGCCGTTGTGGTAGCACAGTGTGTCGCGACCGCTGCGCCTCTGACGGCCGCACAGGAAACTACTTCCCTACGACGCGCGCCGTGGCGTACAATCCCTCACGCAGGGGCATCTCCGCACCGGCCATTTCCATATTCTCCCCTCGCCAAATGTTATTTTCGGAAGAAAATTTTATATCTGGTGACGGCCGTAAGGGCGGCGGCGAGCTTAGGATGGGGGTGGGCGTTTCGCCCGCTGGGAGCGGCGCGCGACGCGTTTGATCCCCAGACCAGGCCGCGCGCTAATCCCAGCACACTCTGCGGGCTCGCTTTGTGCACAGGCTCCTCAAAATTTTATGTGGTGTCTCGCGCGACGGGGAGCCGCGATGCTCTCTCAGTTTTGTTGTTCGGTGGGACGCAATAACTTTCGATGGGGGGAACCCACAACAACACAGCTCCATTCTTTTATGTCTGAATTCTCTTATCGCAAGAAACACAATAATTCCGAAAAAGAGGGTGTCTTAAAACGAAATACTAGCGTTAAAAGTAGGAAATACGTTGCCGCGGAAAAAAAATTGTGACATCCTCAAGGACAAGGTAATTTTGTTGAGAAATGAAGTGTCAAGTAGATCATCATTGTATGAGTGTATGATAACAAATTCAGATCAAATGGAACACGTATCTCACAGTAAAGGGTGCCCAACACCGTTAATGGTGGCAACGCAGATGTGTCCTCTCGCATGCAAACGATCATAAAGGCGTCCTGCCATAGGCTGTCCCAAGCAACTTGCGCCTTTAGTTACAATGGTTCTCGCAGGCCCTGGAGAGTCAGTAAATTCATTTTCCACTTCGTAATGTCCCATACACGTTCGAGAGATCTGGTGATACTGCTGGCCACGGCAGTTGTACGTCCCGTAGATCTCTAAGCGCCCCAGCAGCCGTATGTGGACGTCTACTTTTCTTTGTGTCATCAGTCTTGTGAATGGTTGCGACATACTCTTCTCACGAAATTTCAATCACCAACTTTATCCTCCGAATGCGAAAATATTTTGTTGACACCGACCTACATAGGCAGAAATGATAACCATGATAAAATAAGGAAAATCTGAGCTCGCCCGGAAACACATATGTGTTCGATCTTTCCGCCCGCTATACGAGATTGGAATAATAGAGAATTGTGTAGGTGGCTCGATGAACCCTCTGCCAGGCACTTAAATGTGATTTGCAGAGTATCCATGTAGATGTAGATAGTGTAGTATCTCCATTTCTTCTGTCGGGGGTTTCAAGATCATGTGTGCTGAAAGAGTGTGTTGATATAAAAAATAAATGGTCACTCATACTGTCATATTCTGAAACCTTTCAAAGCTATGAGGTATATCACTAGAGTAAAATGCAAGTCTCATAAAAATGTAACAAGCAGTACTGTTTCGCAGTTCGAGGTAGCAGCCTTTGCTCTGCTGTGTGCTTGAGTTATCCACTGAGGAGCTGCTTTTTCTCGGAAAGTGAGTTCAAAGTGATCGTGTCGACTTGATTTCACAGCAGATCCCAAGCTTTGGTGGTGACGGATTAAAGAACTGAATCAGACAATGAGACTTCCACTGGCAGAACCTAACACGCCACAGAACAGAACAAACTGCTAACTTTAAATTCATTTTGGAAGATGATGACGTCTGACAACATAAAATATACGAATTCAATCTTATATTTAAATGTTCCTGTACAAACAAGAGACAACGAATTTTAAAACTGAATTAAGTGATTTAACTGGATAGTCTTCTTGCACAACAGCTGTTTTGTAACTATTATCATTCGGTTCGTTTTCTGTCTTAAGCATACTGCAATTTAAGAGAGTGGTACACCAGATGTGTTATTGACAAAACATTGTCAGTTGTGGTTCTTAAAATATTGCACGTTTTCCAACACCTTGATTGTTAGATATTAAAAACAGTTTTTGATTATGAATGTGGTATGCAATTTACTAAAACGTTGTTTGCTTCCTTTTACATATTAAGGCAACCGATTTTTCGCTCGTTGCTAGCAGAGGTTAAGTCGAGAACAATGGTTTCTCTCCCACAATTCGTGTTTTAGGAATTTGCATCTTCTTTCGCTGAATTCCAATTCTTTGTACTTTACTTTTGTAATGGGATTTTAAAATAAAAAACAGTGTTATAATCAGGAAGAAGACTTATTAAATATACAATCTGTTAGAAAAAATGTCGCCTTTATGGCTACATATCCATCCTATTCAACAGCCACCTAATTTAAAATCTAAAGAAATCGGAGTAGAAAACGGTTTTAGTTCTACGAAGAGGTTATGACGGCCTAGACGGGTGTTTCGCGGGCCTTCCATGACATCTACATTTACGTGATTACTCTGCTACTCACAATAATGTGCCTGGCAGAAGGTTCAGTGAACCCCCTTCAAGCTGTCTCTCTACCGTTCCACTACCGAACGGCGCGCCGGAAGAACGATCATTTAAATTTTTCTGTCCGATCCCTGATTTCACTTATTTTATCTTGATAAATATTTCTCACAACAGAGGGTGGTGCCAAGTGAATATTTTCGGAATCGGAGGAGAAAATTGGTGATTGACAAATGGAAATGAGCGTATGGCATCGTTGGCCGGGAGGTCCCATTCGGGCAAAGTGAGGTGATTGAAATTTCATGAGAAGATCCCGTCGCAACGAAAAACGCCTTTGTTTTAATGATTCCCACTCCAAAAGTCACGTATGATGTGGCAGTATCTCCCTATTTCGCAGTATCTCCCCTATTTCGCGATAATACAAAACGAGCTGCCCTAAGCACACCACAGGATTTCTGCGAACAAGGAACCTTCGGCTAGTGCACAAGAGTCATAGTTGTGCTGGAGTTTCTGGTAATTACTTTTGAATATAGACTTCACGTTACACCCACATTCACACTATTTTGTAGTTAGCACAACCACAGCTTGGATCATACATTGTTACCGTTAGTAATTTCCAAAAATTTTCTATAAAATTTCGATGTCATCCGGCAGTCCCACCTGATGCGGATTCCACACCGCACATCAGTGCTCCAGAATAGGGCGGACAAGCGTTTTGTAAGCAGTCTCTTTAGTAGACCTGTTGCACCTTCTAAATGTACTGCCAAAGAATTGCAGTGTTTGGTATGCTCTACCCACAACATTATGTATGCAATCGTTGCAATTTAGGTTATTTGTATTTGTAATCCCTAAGCATTTAGCAAATTTACAGTCTTCAGGTTTGTCTGACTTATCGCGTAATCGAAATTTAGCGGATTTCTTCTTTTCATTAACGTTCAACAAAGCGCAGTGATGTAAAAAGGCCAACTGACCCAAGAAACCAGGCATTTACTGCCTGCCCAAGAACTTTTCCTCTTACGCTCATCTTCATGGTTGGATCTATTCCTGTAAATATTCATTTGCGATGTTAGTACCCACATATTTCCCATTAGAACAGCAAGGAATGAAGCAGATTTTTTTTTCAAGCTAATACTTCGTTATTCTCCGTATTACTGAATGTCACTGTAAGATCACTACCCGTCATTGCTCTTATGATTTGTCAAAATTTAGATATCGGACTGACTGCGGAGTAGAGGGATTCACATTCGTAAGTCGCAGCCGTTGCTAATAGCAGACACTCCTCTTACAGGCACACCACAGGATTTCTGCGAACAAGGAACCTTCGGCTATTGCACAAGTGTCATAGTTGTGCTGGAGTTTCTGGTAATTACTTTTGAATATAGACTTCACGTTACACCCACATTCACACTATTTTGTAGTTAGCACAACCACAGCTTGGATCATACATTGTTACCGTTAGTAATTTCCAAAAATTTTCTATAAAATCTTAAAAATTCTTTAATTTTTTTTTGAAAATGAATTGAGCAATGTTTAATAAAGGAATCTCTATACAGCTAACGTGGCGTCGAAAATCTTACAAATCCTTTAAAATTATTTTGAAAATGAATAAAAATTGTTCAAAGCCGCGTTAGCTATATAGATTGGACTTTATTAAGCATTTTCTTGAAGAACTTTCATTCGTTAAAAAAGTCAAAGGACTTTTTTAAGATTATTTGGAGAACATTTTGAAATTTATTTACAGTAACAATGCATATCAACAGTGTTGTTTCTTAGCTTTTCTTTTGAATATCTCTCATATTAAGGCTACCGTCAACTGTTATAGCGTGATAAACTTGAGAAAGCAAACCAAACTCCAATGTGAAAGAAGTATTAAATTTAATTGTTAATACGAGCTCGGTTGGGTCTAGCCGTTTGTTAGCACGTGTGATACGAAAACAATCAACGAAGTAAATGGTATGAACTGTTATCTTTTCGAAGCACTCTTTATAAATAAAAATTGAAGAACCTTAATATTCGTAAACATAGGAGACACTTTTCGCTTTAGGCAACATGGTCAGGTAGCGTACAAACCACGTTCTCTCAGTGAACCATATCTTACCCATGTACAATTGCCCCAGACAAAACTGTTTCAGTTAGGAATAAACGAAATGTAGCGGGAAATGCTTTACATCTATCGGCTAAGCGTGGCCGTGCGCGGTACACTTATAACATGGTCAACTGACATTTTCTTTTCTTTTCTCTCTCTTCTGTAATCTGGAGTACTGAGTCGTCATTAGCTACACACTTGCTGTAGTTGCTTCTTCGCTCCTTCATCACCGAGTTTCACGTTGGGTGCCAACACACAAGCAGCCAACAGAGGTGGTGAGATCGCGCTGCCGCCTCCTCAGACACGGAGCCACAGCAAACTACCCTTTGAGCATGGGCGGAAGTGGCGACGCTTAGGCATCGCACGCTACAGACACCCGCCAGCCATGCAGCGCTTCCTCCAGTCGGCAGCGGTAACACGCCTGTGTGTGTGTGTGTGTGTGTGTGTGTGTGTGTGTGTGTGTGTGCGCATGCGCGCGCGCACGCTGTGCAATAAAGAGAGCCGGCCGAGGGGTGCAGCTTGTTAATTACGAACCGGAAAGCGACCGCGATGCCACGGAAGCGACCCCCAGTGGCCCCCCGCTGTTTTACGGCGGCCCAACAAAGTTCCGGACGTCGCGGGTTCGCCGCCTGCCAGAGATCGATTCGGTCCGCCACCACGGCGACAGGCGGAAGCGGGGACGGCACGAGAGCTGCCTCTTCAGCTTCCAGTAAATTCTACTCTGTATGAAAACTGTGCTTTTGGATGTCGCTACGATTGACTAATTTGTAATACTAGACTTTTGTAATGTCAAATGGCTTTAGGGATAAAAGAACGATTCAGGAATAGGTTTAAAAAGAGTGAAATGGTATCACTGGTTATTAACTGATCTGTGATAATGCGTCCCCATTCGATTTTGAATCTCCAACGTAACACAGGAACATGTGCCGGTAAAGAGAACAGATTTTTATTCACGATTTTTATTCGTGAGCAAGTGTAATCAAAAGAAAATGGAAGTACACTACTGGCCATTAAAATTGCTACACCACGAAGATGTACTACAGACGCGAAATTTAACCGACAGGAAAAAGATGCTGGGATATGCAAATGGTTAGCTTTTCAGAGCATTCAAACAAGGTTGGCGCCGGTGGTGACACCTACAAGTGCTGACATGAGGAAAGTTTCCAACCGATTTCTCATACACAAACAGCAGTTGACCGGCGTTGCCTGGTGAAACGTTGTTGTGATGCCTCGTGTAAGGAGGAGAAATGCGTACCATCACGTTTCCGACTTTTGACAAAAGGTCGGATTGTAGCCTATGGCGATTGCGGTTTATCGTACCGCGACATTGCTGCTCGCGATGGTCGAGATCCAATGACTGTTGGCAGAATATGGAATCGGTGGGTTCAGGAGGGTAATACGGAACGCCGTGCTGGATCCCAACGGCCTCGTATCACTAACAGTCGAGATGACAGGCGTCTTATCCGCCTGGCTGTAACGGATCGTGTAGCCACGTCTCGATCCCTGAGTCAACAGATGGGGACGTTTGCAAGACAACAACCATCCGCACGAACAGGTCAACGACGTTTGCAGCAGCATGGACTATGAGCTCGTAGACCATGGCTGCGGTTACCCTTGACGCTGCATCACAGACACAAGCGCCTGCGATGGTGTACTCGACGACGAACCTGGGTGCACGAATGGCAAAACGTCATTTTTTCGGATGAATCCAGGTTCTGTTTACAGCATTATGATAGTCCCATAGTGCTCAGAGCCATTTGAACCATTTTTGAAGTAAATCGAAGAAAGATGAACATAATTAGAAGTAGTAGAAATGGATAACAGCTAGAAATTTAACATCAGGATTGATGATCACGAAGTAGATGGAGTTAAGCAAGTCTACTATTTAGGCATCAAAATAACCAATGATGGACAGAGCAAGGAGAACATCAAAAGCAGACTAGCACTGTCAAAAAGGGTATTTCTGGCCAACAGAGTTCTACAAGTATCAAAAATAGGCCTTAATTAGAGGAAGAAATTTCTGAGAGCACAGCACTGTATGGTAGTCAAACATGGACTGTGGGAAAAGCGGAGCGGAAGAGAATCGAAGCATTTGAGATGTAGTGCTAGAGACGAATGTTGAAAATTGGGTGGACTGGTAAGGAATAAGGAGGTTGTGCGCAGAATTGAGAGGAAAAGAATTTTTGGAAAACACAGACAAGGAGAAGGGACAGGATGGCAGGACATTTGTTACGACATCAGGGAATGACTTCCGTTGTTCTAGAGGGAGCGCTAAAGGGCAAAAATTGTAGAGGAAGACAGAGACTGCAATATATCCAGCAACCAGCAAATAGGAATTCGTGGCGTGTCGCATCAAAACAGTCAGAAGACTGATGACTTAAAAAAAATGGAGTACAATCTAATTTTATCCACTCCTCGTTCTTCCTCTTTTAAAAGTTCTTTCGTGGTTTTCGAAACACTGTGCAACAAACTTGCAACAAGGCAACAATGGGTATTTTTCATTGTACAGGGCTTTTCCGTTGGTAACTACGACGACCACAGAAGATTATTCCCTAGCTATCTTCGTGTCACTTCGTGTACTTCCAAACCGTTACTTGTTCTATTTGTGACGGGGAAAAAAAACTCAGAATAAAAATTATTCACAAGATTCGCTAGTGACATTCCTGTCCTCTGTTAAAGTGAGAAACAGTGGCAGGATGTGCTCGATGGAATGAAACTGAGCACTGAATGTATAGGGAGTCCCAGGTGGAATGATCAGTATTCAGGGATATAGCAGGAACGATCATTTTAAGAAAAAAAATCTAGTAAAAGGGCGTCTAAAATGCATGCCTTAGGACACTATGGGACAAATCTCTTCTAACGCAAGCTCTTTGCTTTCCGTATTTTGGGAGGATGCGATATGGACCAAGACAAGAAAAAGATGTCTAGTAAACATGGGTTCTGAAACGTTTACCTTAAGACCTATCAGCACTTTTAGAATGAAATTTTCACTCTACAACGAAGTGTATGCTGATTTGAAACTGTTTGGCAGATTAAAAATGTGTGCAGGGGCCGAGATACAAAGTGGGCTCGTTTGCTAGTCCTGTAATTTTCACAGAAAAACTTCTGTGAAGTCTGGAAGATAGGAGACGAGGTACCGTCGGAAGTAAAGTTGCGAGGACGGGTTGTGGGTCATCTTCGGATAGCTCAGCTCTGTCCTATGAAAGACAAAGAGCCGGCGTTCAAGTCTCAGCCTGGCACAGAGTCTTAATCTGCTCAAAGTTCAGTAGATGTGTTTCTCATGAAAGGTGAATAAGTTTTCATCAGAGTTGAGGTGTGCATTTTAGAGTCCATACTTAGTAGACTTTTTTTGGTCATACATGTCATGTCCCTGAATACTGCTCGTTCCTCCTGTAGGTCGACTGTGAACCTCGAAAATATTGAGAAACAGCACATATGTAAACTTAAGATAGGAAGTGGAGACCACTTTTAGATGAAGTGCTTTTAAGCAAAATAACTCATAGTGGGCGAAACAAGCTGGTATTACAAGCACACCAGTACAGGGAACGAGGACACCATCACCAAAAGAGGTTTATTCTTATCAAACATAGCATCAGTATCTGAAGATATATATCCGGAGCATAGCATTACATGGATGTGAAAAACCACAAACTGACGGAAAGAGGATAAGGAGAGAGTTTTAAGGAATTGAGATATGGTTTTGCAGATGGATGCCAATATTTAAGCGGACTGACGAGATACGAAATGAGGAGGATTTTTGTCAGAACTGATGAAGAAAGACATTTGTTGGAAACATAGACCAGAAAATGGGGCAGGATTACAGGACAACTGTTAAGATACGAAGTGGTCGTGGTGTGTTCGTGTGTTTCATGGCGGAGGCTTGCCCCCCTTGTTGTTTTGCTTGGCACTGTCACAGCACAGACCTACATTGATGTTTTAAGCATCTTCTTGCTTCCCACTGTTAAAGAGCAATTCGGGGATGGCGATTGCATTTTTGAACACGATCGAGCACCTGTTCATAATGCACGGCCTGTGGCGGATTGGTTACACGACAATAACTTCCCTATAATGGACTGGCCTTTGGGATGTTTTAGAACGTCGACTTCGTGCCAGGTCTCACCGACCGACATCGATACCTCTCGTCAGTGCAGCACTCCGTAATGAATGGGCTGTCAGTCCCCAAGAAACCTTCCAGCACCTGACTGAACGTGTGCCTGTGAGAGTGGAAGCTATCATCAAGGCTAAGGACGGGCCAACATCCTACTGAATTCCAGCATTACCGATGGAGGGCGCCACGAACTTGCAAGTCATTTTCAGAACGGGGTGTCCGGATGCTTTTTATCACATTGTGTAGATAGTTTCTGTCTTCCTCCTCACATCACAGCATCATTGGGTAATCATAAAGAAATCCATAGGATTAGTAGTTCAACTTATTTATAGAATTATTACTGGCCAGAACTCACAAGATCTTCTGCAATTGGCCAGCGACATTTCTACGTTGGCAGAAACAGCCAACTTTTAGTGGGTCTTGACAGACAGCACTTGGTTCAAATGGCCTGAGCATTATGGGACTCAACATCTGAGGTCATCAGTCCCCTAGTACTTCAACCTAACTAATCTAAGGACATCACACACATCCATGCCCGAGGCAGGATTCGAAACTGCGAGCGTAGCGGTCGCGCGGTTCCAGACTGAAGCGCCTAGAACCGCTCGGCCACACCGGCCTGCCAGCACTTGGTGCTGGGAGATGGAAGAGTAAAGACTTGCTGCAAGACAGCCGATGAGAGTGATTCAACGCAGATTGTGCATGTGTAGTTTAACATTTCGAGTGTCAAAGTTGAAATATAAAATATGTGTATGATGAGGAAAGTAACTATTTTATGGAATTCCGTTCCGTATTAGAGCTACAACCTGTTTCAGGCACCAAGACAGATCTTAAAAAGTCTACGTTCACGTTTTATACAGTGAAACATGCAGTGCATGGCGTTAGCAATATGTCCTCCGTTACATGGCTGTGTGAGAAAGGTGTGCTCGTTATGGTCGCTTTCGATGTATGAGTATGGAAGAAACTGATTAGATAAATAAATGTACACTTTGTATGTCATGTTACCAAATGAAGAGCAAGAAATATTTCCTGTTTCAGACTATGCAGTTTCTCTTGTGTTGCATTTTCCGCCCAAAAAACGCACGCTGGATAAAAGCTGTGCCACAAAAGAGTAGGACTGTTGATCTGCAACTGGAGTGCTTATAAATCGGAAATTACCATTTATTTTTCTTGCCTCCCATTTAATAACCTCGTACAGATTTTTTTCTGCTCTTATGCATAGAAAGTGATCCTATTCAAAAAGCAAGTGAGTATCACACAAACGTCATGTGGCTTATGTCACTCCTGCGACCAAATATAGTTTATCTTGCTGAAGTAACTCTATTTAAGATGGGAATGGGTGTCTGCATCACTAGTCTTGGCTTGAAAGTATTTCTTACAACAGCTTATACGCTTCATTTCGTTATCAAATAGGATTGCCACAGTCTGTGATCATACACAAAGTAAAATATCACTGCCAGTAACATTTACCTTTCGTATTCACCACAACAGTAACACCAAAGAAAATAGGGCTTATGGAGAGTGGTACCGAGCGTCATTTTTGCCTAGTAACATAGATCGTACTCATATTACAGAATGTTCTAGCTCACAGAATGTCCTAGCTCTCATTGTGCGAAAGGAAATCATCAAATATTTTCGATGTATGGTGTCGTCAAAAGTCTGAAACTGATCGAGATACTGTGTTCTCCTTTTTCGTGGAAGCGGGTTGGGAAAATTTGTTGTAGCATTCATATAAATGGTTGGTTCTTTAAAAGCAAACTACAAGCTCATATTACTCCAACATTTCCATCGAATAACCCACACTGATGGACAAAAATCTATTCTATATATTGGAAACTGTTCGTGTTTTACGTTGCCCATTGAGAATTTTCAATGCTTGTGCAAGAGAGTATGATTATCAGAATACAGACCAATTGATAATTCTCTGAAAGACGTACATTTCATTCGTTTCTGTATACCTAAGACGATTTATTATAACACGAGGATCATCTTAAAAATGTTCTGCTTACCGTTTTCTTATTGCTACAGCAGTCATACACAAGAAGTCAAAAAATTCCGTCTAAGAGGAAAAGTAACAAGATACACTTTTTCATATTAAAAAAAAACTTGGTGCACAAATATTCCTACAGATTTACAAGAAGTGTCGCTAGTTGTTCCGCAGGCTCACTTCGCCACTGTTTCATCCGCTGAAAAATAATCATGACAGATTAATACTTCTCATGGTTGGCAAAAATATTAGTAGAAGCCTCTGCTGTAATATGTGGAACGTCAAGCTGTTTTGCGCTTGCTGGACAAAATTAATATGACAGCATTAAGAGTACCTAGTGTGCACCGAAAGCAGTTTCTACACCACCTCCAAAACGGAATATCACGTCACAGGTAGCTCCGCAATACCACGTTTGCCTGTTCTTCGTTATACAGATAACGCCTTTTTCAACTTCCTGTATGAATAACGAAACGCTATACATTTACATACAAGAACAATATATGAACAAAAGTGAACCCAAGATTGCGTCACGCAGAACTTTAGTGATAATTTCCTCCCACTATCAAAAATTCCCACTCGTTTCAGTATTTCTAGAATTACAGCTCATTCACGGTTTTGCAGTTTATTTTGTACATCAGTGTATTTTACTCTCAATGAAGTGAAAACGGAATAAACAGTAGTATCTTTGCCTGTAATTGTGATGATATATACATAGTGCAACATTATACGTTGATCCATTCTCTTGGTTCTCTATACTCTTTATCAGCCAAGTATATTTTCACGGCTCGTGGCATTTAATTACTCATTGTTTGGGGAAGCGAATGAAGTGCAAAACACGTTTGAGACTGAAACTTCCCCTGTCTGTACTCTCAGTGTCATATAAATTCAGTTTTCAGCAGAATCACACTACAAAAACGCATTATCCACCTTTACGGGGTTCTCAGAATTCCTCTGGTACATTTTGCCGATACTGAATGCATTTTGCGGCGGATATCACAGCCAGGAATGTAATATTGCACTCGTTTGGTGTACTTTCAATTAAATTTCGGCATGGCGTTCGATAATCAATGAGCCGCGACTATATTTGTTTCTGTGCTACCGATATATCACAGGATAATTTATTTCAAAACTGTAGACGAACATATGCAGAGCGCACCGTCAATATTATCGAATGCGAGCCATCTGTCAGTGCGCCAGTCGATGTGACTTCCCGCTGGGGCAGCAGCATACGGGGCAATTTATTTCGCACATACGAGAGAAAACATCGTACAAAAAGTCTGCCGGTCTTTAACCTGATACGTAGGATTCGGCTTTACGCCGCAAAATGAAATGAAAATCGTTCAGACCTTATCTCAACCGTCTCTAGCTAACAGGAATCACAGAAATAAAATTTGTTTGTAGACAAGGGCATTACATTCTGTGAATCGCAATGAGCTTGTCCTATCGGAGAATTTTGTTAAGAAGTCTACCGTACAAACAGGTAATGTGGCAGTTGAGAACTACGTTGTTATATGCAAATATAAACTACCGAAATATCTAAAAATACAGGGTGTCCAGAAAAGGGCTCCCTGATTTCAAAATTAAATATCTCGAAAACAAAGATCGAAAGAGGAATGCAGTAAACGGTATGTTTATTGTGAAAGCTGTAAGAAGTTTATACAGCAGTTTGAAATAATAGTTACAAAAGCTGCTAACAGATGCCGCTGTACGCTGTACCGCTCATATCAGCATACATAAGTGAAATAATCGTATGAAAACAATATTTGCAAACAATCACATCACAGTGTTTTCAAAATGTTCACCATTGGCACTACAGAGGTGGCGCAAACGAAGAATGAAATTCGCCATCACATTTCGTATTGTCTCAACCGAAATGGATTCACATGCCACAGAGATCGCGAGATTCAAGCTCGTCCAGCGTGGCGGGATGCTTCGGATAGACCATGTCTTTCACTGTGCCCCACAAAAAAAGTCACACGGAGTCAAATCCGGCCAATATGGGGGCCAATCCATGCCTGCACCAGTAAATTTGGGATATTCCAAAGCAATGACTCGGTTCAAGAAGTATTCCTCAATAAAGCGAAACACTTGTTCGGTCCGATGTGGTCAGGCTCCATCTTGCATAAACCATTCAGTACCTGGTCGATCCTCTAACGCTTGCTGTGTGGCGACAAATTGTTCCAAAATTGCAACGTAACGTGCACCAGAGGCCGATAATGCCTCTGCTGCATACTGCAGCCCACACAGTAACTTTAGGAGAATACAGGGGGCTTCGCTTCACACCAATATGGCTTTTCGGAACCCCAAAATCGCCAGTTCTGTTTATTCACGTATCCATTCAGGTGGAAGTGTGCTTCATCTGTAAACCAGATGCAGCCAACATCAAATCCTTCACTATCAATCATTGTAAGCATCTGATTAGCAAAGGCAACCCTTTTGTTGCACAGCTCGTTCTGGTATGGCCTGGTGCGTTTGAATTTTGAATGGAAACATGTGTAGGCTCTTTCTCAGTATTTTATGCGTGCTGGAACGCTTCAAACCTGTCTCAGATGCAATTCTACGGACGGATGACATTGGATTTCGCTGAATAATTCCAGAAACTGTGGCGATACTTTCAGGCGTAACTGCGGTTTGCTTGCGGCCAACATGCCCCACTAGATAATCAGTTACGCTGACTGTTGGTTGAAATTTTACGAAGAGCGTACGCATGGTTTTCGCATCGGGTCCTTTTGGAACATTAAATCGTGCTTGAAAACTTCGCCTTGTTGCCGTAGGACTCTCTTTCTAACCTGTGGTACTCTAGCACCAGAAAAACGCGTTGTTCAATGGAGTACATGGTTTTAATCTCTTCCTTCGGTACGCTACCCCCTTTCACATTTCAATAGTGGAACTGATCGCTCTGGGCTTCGGATCACTATTTATACTAGGCATTACGTATGGCGATTGCAGCGTCATCTATTAGCAGTTTTGTAACTATTATTTCAAACTGCTGTATAAACTTCTTACAGCTTTCACAATAAACATACCGTTTACTGCATTCCTCTATCGATCTTTGTTTTCGAGATATTTAATTTTGAAATCAGGGAGTCCTTTTCTGGGCACCCTGTATGTCTTTCGTGGAGAGAAAGCCAATTTCTGTAATAACCTCTAAATAAAATATTTCGCTACAATATCAGCATAGAAACCCAATTCTCAACCACGTTTTGAGAGTTTAAATTCATCGTCTTGAAGAAACAAATGGCAAATGTAGAAGATTCTTCTTGTAAGAGGTGTTCTCGAAATGATCCACTTTTTCTGCGTTCTTCATTTCTGTAAGTTATGTACTGTGCCCTTGAACCATATACCTCCAGATTTCTTTCAACGTTCTATCAGTCTCAATGACCAGACGCTAACGAAAAACTGAACCATTTTTGAAGGTATATGTTTTCTGATCTGCGTCTTTTATGAATACTACTAACAGACAAGCATAGTGACTAAACGGCATCCATGTACGTCTGTCATTGACACCCTTATCTTTCTACCGTAGATATTGGCTATAGTTGGAATGAAGACCCAGGCTTCTTGACAGCGCGCAGGGGAGCGTTGCGGGAGACCCGCACCGCTGTACTGGAGATGGTTTCCCGTTGCCTTCCTCCGACCGTAATGGGGATGAATGATGTTGATGAAGACGACACAACAACACCCATTCATCTCAGGGCAGCTGAAAATCCCTGACCCCGCCGGGAATCGAACCCGGGACCCCGTGCTTGGGAAGCTAGAACGCTATCGCGAGACCACGAGCTGCAGACATGAGGCATATTAAGGAATCTCAGAAGCGCAGAGAAAAATATATGTCAGCGTGGATTTAATGCGGAGCAGCAATCCTTGATTAACCATTGACTACCTTCCTTCTAAGACCCTTTCAGATGCACAGTATCAGACGGCTTAAAGGAGGCTGCTAGTTGAAACATGGATGATGAAGTGTAGTAATGTTACCCGTGAACCAGTGGTGGCTGCAGGAAAGGCCTACGTCAGACAAAATTGGCCCTTTCCAGTGGCGGCCCTGAAGAGATCAGTGAATTTAGCCTTTCTTGTGAGTCTCGCATTCAGCACCTGATAGTCTACAAGTTATATTTATTAACTTACCATTTTACTAAACTTCACTGCACACTGTTCACTTTCACATGAGGATATCTTCTTGTACATGTCGATAGACGGGAGCAGTTAACGTTGGAGTAGCTGTCGCCTTTATACTACTTTGAAACAAATTCCCCAAGTAGTTCGTTGGACACGAATGTTGCTTATCGTGATGCCGTAATGTGGACTCCTTAAATAACAACATGTAGTACCAGCGAGAGTGTTTTAAAGCGTAGACAAACATGTAACCCACTAGATGCAGATAGAGAGTAATTCAAATACTACTGGCAAGCGATTGGTAAAGTGGGCGTGACTTGAGACGGGAAGTACGAGGTTCACATCCCTGTACAGCTACCCCGATGCAGCCGTCTTAAACTTTCGAAAATCTATCATCCACTACGTAAGAGAGTACGCCTTCTGCAGTTACGTCTACTCGGAGAGATCTTGTCTGCATTTTCCAGTCCACTTTTCCTTCGTGCTAATTACCAGTTAAGCTAGAGCACATCTGGAATGTCTGTGGAGATATGAATCTAACCTAATGATGTATTAACTACGAAAATGAAATGCCTACAGCTGGCCGGCCGCAGTGGCCGAGCGGTTCTAGGTGCTACAGTTTGGAACCGCGCGACTGCTACGGTCGCAGGTTCGAATCCTGCCTCGGGCATGGATGTGTGTGATTTCGTTAGGTTAGTTAGGTTTAAGTAGTTCTAAGTTCTAGGGGACTGATGACCTCATATGTTAAGTCCCATAGTGCTTAGAGCCATTTGAACCTACAGCCGTTCTTATGAGTTCATTTATGGTATGGCTACCGTGGTTTAAGCGATAACATCCAAGTTACATGTAGTCTGCGTAAACCAGTTACGTTGACGCCTCGTGTATGTGGATGATGTTAACCCCTTCAGCATCAGCTAAGGCCTGAAGATGGCGCACCGAAACTGTATCCGTGCAATAAATGACATATAATGACTGCTGTTGGTGTTTCATTTTCGTACATAACTCTTCATTGAAGAGTGGCTGCATTATGCCAGTATCCGGGACGGAACCGAAGTTTGCCTCCTGGTTTATCTGCGATCGATGGCGCTGCAAACGGCGGTCACTCTGGATTAGAGCTGTAAAACTACCTTAAGCTACCGTAGACTGTCATAAGTAAACATATACTACAGTAGTTTTCCTATTAGCTTTTGTTAGTTAACACCATATCCACGTTATCTTTATGTTAGGTGTGGCTCATATCTATTGGGCCTTACCTCATTTCGATCGTTCTGTTTGCGTATGCGATCAGTGTCTTACTAAATTTCCCTTCAAACCGGAAGTGCTGAACCATTTGCAGGGTGTTTCAAAAATGACCGGTATATTTGAAACGGCAATAAAAACTAAACGAGCAGCGATAGAAATACACCGTTTGTTGCAATATGCTTGGGGCAACAGTACATTTTCAGGCAGACAAACTTTCGAAATTACAGTAGTTACAATTTTCAACAACAGATGGCGCTGCAAGTGATGTGAAAGATATAGAAGACAACGCAGTCTGTGGGTGCGCCATTCTGTACGTCGTCTTTCTGCCGTAAGCGTGTGCTGTTCACAACGTGCAAGTGTGCTGTAGACAACATGGTTTATTCCTTAGAACAGAGGATTTTTCCGGTGTTGGAATTCCACCGCCTAGAACACAGTGTTGTTGCAACAAGACGAAGTTTTCAACGGAGGTTTAATGTAACAAAAGGACCGAAAAGCGATACAATAAAGGATGTGTTTGAAAAATTTCAACGGACTGGGAACGTGACGGATGAACGTGCTGGAAAGGTAGGGTGACCGCGTACGGCAACCACAGAGGGCAACGCGCAGCTAGTGCAGCAGGTGATCCAACAGCGGCCTCGGGTTTCCTTTCGCCGTGTTGCAGCTGCGGTCCAAATGACGCCAACGTCCACGTATCGTCTCATGCGCCAGAGTTTACACCTCTATCCATACAAAATTCAAACGCGGCAACCCCTCAGCGCCGCTACCATTGCTGCACGAGAGACATTCGCTAACGATATAGTGCACAGGATTGATGATGGCGATATGCATGTGGGCAGCATTTGGTTTACTGACGAAGCTTATTTTTACCTGGACGGCTTCGTCAATAAACAGAACTGGCGCATATGGGGAACCGAAAAGCCCCATGTTGCAGTCCCATCGTCCCTGCATCCTCAAAAAGTATTGGTCTGGGCCGCCATTTCTTCCAAAGGTATCACTGGCCCATTTTTCAGATCCGAAACGATTACTGCATCACGCTATCTGGCCATTCTTCATGAATTTGTGGCGGTACAAACTGCCTTAGACGACACTGCGAACACCTCGTGGTTTATGCAAGATGGTGCCCGGCCACATCGCACGGCCGACGTCTTTAATTTCCTGAATGAATATTTCGATGATCGTGTGATTGCTTTGGGCTATCCGAAACATACAGGAGGCGGCGTGGATTGGCCTCCCTATTCGCCAGACATGAACCCCTGTGACTTCTATCTGTGGGGACACTTGATAGACCAGGTGTACCGCCAGAATCCAGAAACAATTGAACAGCTGAAGCAGTACATCTCATCTGCATGTGAAGCCATTCCGCCAGACACGTTGTCAAAGGTTTCCGGTAATTTCATTCAGAGACTACGCCATATTATTGCTACACATGGTGGATATGTGGAAAATATCGTACTATAGAGTTTCCCAGACCGCAGCGCCATCTGTTGTTGAAAATTGTAACTACTGTACTTTCGAAAGTTTGTCTGCCTGAAAATGTACTGTTGTCCCAAGCATATTGCAACAAACGGTGTATTTCTATTGCTGCTCGTTTAGTTTTTATTGCCGTTTCAAATATACCGGTCATTTTTGAAACACCCTGTAGAAACTGAGTAAGGATATATTAGGCCCGCATAACCTCACGAACGTTTGTGTTATACATAGTCATCCTCCTGTCTGTTAATTAAAAATAAACAGTATTTATAGAAAAATGTTTAGTTAAGTTTCTATTCGAAAATTGTTGTTTTTTAACGTGTAACAGAGAGATGGAAATAAAGAACACAATACAGGGTTTAACACAGTGCTACAAAATGCAGTTTCTTTAAAAAAAACGTAAAATTAAAAGAAGAGAACCCAGAAGAAAATTCTAAATGTCACTTCAATATTTCGTCGAGCTTATGTAAAGCGAAACAACAATAATTATATGGATGTCTTATGTTTGTTCATGTAAGTATTTCCATTGGTTAAAGAAAAGCGCAGAAGTTACGCGATAAACTAATTTTTATTAGTTATAGAATACAACATACGTTTAGTAAGGATATAGAATACAGACTTGACTAACACTGAACAATTCGCGGTTCTAATTATGTGCAAAACAAATGAACAAACGAACAGATGGTTCAGATGGCTCTGAGCCCCATGGGACTCAACATGTGAGGTCATCAGTCCCCCACCTAAAGACATCACAGACGTCCATGCCCGAGGCAGGATTCGAACCTGCGACCGTAGCCATCGCACGGTTCCAGACTGTAGCGCCTAGAACCACTCGGCGACACCGACCGGCCACAAACGAACAAAAATAAAGAAAAGTCATCAGCTCCGATTTTCTCTCTCTCAAACATTCATTTATGTTTCTATCCCTAACAATGCTACCAATAATGCCGGTAATCCTACCATTTACTACCAAACTGTAATTTACGTAGAGCGCAACTCAATCCTGGATCATACAACGTAGGCTTTCAAGGTTGGTACTGACTTCACTTAGAAGTTCCGGGCTGATAGACTGTGGTCGATCAATGCGAAAATCCACTTTACTACGAAGCCGGAAAATAATTGCAAACTGATTTATTTTTTGTGTGTGTCTGTCACCTAATGAGGCTACGGGACATTGGGCTATAAGATATACAGGCTGTACATAAAGTCCGGGAACACTTTTAATTATTTATGGCACAAAAACTAAAAATTGTACAGATATAGACATAATGCATTTTGAACAGAGACTCTGAAAGTTTTTTTTTTTTTTTTTTTTTTTTTTTTTTTTTTTTTTTTTTTTTTTTTTTTACTAACATTCGATTTGCGGACCATGAATGACCCGGCAGACGTCAATACGGTAATCGAATTTTGCCATACCCGTCCCATCATGGCATCGTTGACTGTGGCAGTCGCTTCCCGTATCCCCTCCCGGAGCTCTGTTACATCACGTGGTAGAGGCGGTACATACGCCAGATCATTAAAGTGTCCTTGTTAGTGGCTTCTTACCGTACTCGATTGTAAACATCCCCTGAAGAGCTGTCGCGCACTTGTTTTTGTCGAACTCCAACACAGAGAGCTCCCTCCGCACCTGAACTCGCCATGTTTGCGACTAGCGCTGATTATCGACAAATTACCAAACTACGCTACGGCGGTATACATGAAAAAAGACTTTCAGGATTTCTCTTCAAAATGACATATGTACGATGTCTGTACCACGTTTGGTTCTTGTGCAATAAATAATTGAAAGTGTTCCCGGACTTTACATACACCCTGCATAACAAAGCCACGCATGCTGACCATTACCGTCTTAAATATCCTAACTACTATCCTACGCAAAAGGAGGTGTGAGTAAAACCTTGGTAGACAAGACGTACAAAATATGTGAACCGACTTATTTAAAATATAAGGTTCAACATCTAAGGTTGACATTCAAGAAGAATGGGTTTTCTGACAAGGAGACTGATCTAGCACATCGTCCTAGGGAGACAATCATCAACGAGGAACAACGGACGCCCAAGAGGAAAGTTTCCTTCCTTTCATTATTAAGATTACAGATCGGACTGGAAAAATGTTGAGCAAGTATGGTGTGGAAAGCCCGCCCGGTTGGCCGTGCGGTCTAACGCACGGCTTTCCGGGAGGGAAGGAGCGCCTGGTCCCCGGCACGAATCCGCCCGGCGGATTTGTGTCGAGGTCCGGTGAGCCGGCCAGTCTGTGGATGGTTTTTAGACGGTTTTCCATCTACCTCGGCGAATGCAGGCTGGTTCCCCTTATTCCGCCTCAGTTACACTATGTCGGCGATTGCTGCGCAAACAAGTCCTCCACGTACGCGTACACCACCATTACTCTACCACGCAAACATAGGGGTTACACTCGTCTGGTGTGAGACGTTCCCTGGGGGGTCCACCGGAGGCCGAACCGCACAATAGCCCTGGGTTCGGTGTAGGGCGGTGGAGGGGTGAAGTGGACTGCCGTAGTCGTCGTGGGGTTGTGGACTACTGCGGCTGCGGCAGGGACGAAGCCTCTCCGTCGTTTCTAGTTCCCCGGTTAACATACAATACAATGGTGTGGCAACTATTTTCAGACCCACTAGGAAGATAAAAGGATGATTAAGATCAGGAAAACATGTAGGACATCCTTTTACTACACCAGGTGCTCATAAAATTCCTTGTAGTTGTGTACTGGTTAATATTGGTACCACGGAAAGAAGTGTTAACAACCGTCTGGTTGAACAAAAGAGGAACTGCCGCTTGGGCAGTAGCGAACATGTCTACCACGAGGGTGATCACGAAATAAAACTCAGTAACACGAGCGTCATATCGAAAACATCGCCCTGTCATGGGCGCATGTAGAGAGAGACTATTGAGATTTATGAATACCGAAATAGTTTTAACAGAAAAAAGGAAGGTGTTAAATAAAATTTGGATGTCAACGTTGCACCATAAAAATGACGACTGATTACTTTCAGTCAAGAATGTTGGCATTACCAGAGATAGTTTTATAGCCGACGTCTTGTGATGGACTGTGGTGCCCTCTGAATTGGCTATATATTCGGCGATTTCTGGTCATAGCTCGCCGCTTTAACTCTGAAGATGTTTCCTGCAGAGGGCGATGAAACGTCAGGGGAAACGTTTTGTGCATCGACCACGGTCCGTCAGCCCCGAAAGTTTTTGTCAAGTCTATCCTGGATACTAGCAGGTGTTTGTAGCCATGATAGTCGATAGCGATGTGTCAACACTGCTGCTAAATTAGCGTGTGCTCTGCTCTGGTCAGGTCACTAACCGGAGGTTAAAGCGGAAATGAGCGTATGGCATCATTGGCCGGGAGGCCCCTAGTCGGGGAAGTTCGGGCACCAAGTGCAAGTCTTATTTCATTCGACGCCACATTGGGCGACTTGCGCGCCGGTAATGAAGATAAAATAATGATGAGGACATCACAACACCCAGTCCCAAAGCGTAGAAAATCTCTAACCCGGCCGGGAATCGAACCCGGGCCCGCTTGCATGGGAGACGAGCACGTTACCATCCAACTTTTTTTTTTTTTTTTTATTGATCTCATTTTGTTCGTTTTTGTTCGTTTCGTCTGCTCGGGGCGGACGTCGTGAGACATCCTTTTAAGTTCGTTGATGATCGATTTACTCAGTTTTTTTATTACAGGTGGCGCGTAACCCTCTGACCGAACACGCTGAGCTACCGTGCCGGCTTTAAAATGTTTGCGTGTGGACAAGGACTAACGTAGTTGAAACTTCCTGGCAGGTTAAAACTGTGTGCCGGACCGAGACTCGAACTCGGGACCTTTGCCTTTCGCGGTCAAGTGCTCTACCAATTTTTTTTTTTTTTTTTTTTTTTTTTTTTTTTTTTTTTTTTTTTGCATTTTGTTCGTTATTGATAGTTGTGTTTGGTCGTTGCGGACGTCGCAAAGAAATCCTGTTCAAGTTCGGTAGTTGATCCTTCCACTCAGTTTTTTATTACAGAGGCCAACCGACTCTCTGACCGAACACGCTGAGCTACCGTGCCGGCACTTAGTAGTCACTAACCGGTGGTTAATTTAGTGGTCACAGGGCCAGCGCGAGAGACAGCAGCGTCTCAGCGAAGCGCACAATCGACGCAGCAGCGGCTCACACAATCAGATATGCGGACTGGCGCTATGCTGCGTCGTTTCGCTGAAAGACGTAATAACAGCGAGCAGCAGCAGCTAGGAGCGTATCGCTGCGCCGGAGCCGTTTCAGTAAATCAAGCGGGCCCGCCGTTAACTGCGTGTAAGCGCAGTGCGGGATCGCGGTGGCCTAATTGCGGAGCAGTGTGTTTGAGCAGAGCGCAGCCGCGACTGAGTTAGTGCCGGCGGGCACGCGACCGGTCGCCCTGAAATACAACGCGGCCGCGATAAGGCGGTGGCGGCGGCGGCGGCTGCCGGCTGCCGGCAGCTCGCGGTGACAGCGGCCGGCCGCCTCGCCTCGTTATGCCTGTCGTGCCGCACAGTGGCGGCGCGGCGTGGTGCGAGCAGGAAATTGGTCTCTTCTCGGAGGAGGCGTGCTCTGCACGCGACCCCGGCGGATAGTCTCTCCACTCACGCTCGCAGCACGTTATACAATAGCGGTCATTATGACTAATGCGCAACTACTGGATTCTGAAATTTATCCGTTCACAGGCTGTCAAATTAAATTATCACGGACGTTTCATATTAATCAAGCGAACTGGCCTGGGGTGTATGGCAGAGTGTACGATGCTAGACTTGTGTCCAGAGGCTAGAGGTTTCCGTAAATCACGTGAAGTGAGCGCTGGAATGGTTCCTGTGGTGTACAACTTCGTACATAATGGTAAGGAATGGGGCTATAGAGTCGTGTGGCAATTGACGCCTTACTAAAGGTGTACAGAAGCAGAAATGATCAGCGGACAAGATAACATAACAAACATATTTAGTTAACTCATTACAAGTAATGCAGCAAGAAACAGACTCCAGCTATCCCAGTGTCAACTAGGACGAGGCTCGCTGTACTAACAAGGGAACCTCCCCATCGCACCCCCCTCATATTTAGTTATAAGTTGGCACAGTGGATAGGCCTTGAAAAACTGAACACAGATCAATCGAGAAAACAGGAAGAAGTTGTGTGGAACTATGAAAAAAATAAGCAAAATATACAAACTGAGTAGTCCATGCGCAATATACGCAGCATCAAGGAGAGTGTGAGCTCAGCAGCGCCGTGGTCCCGTGGTTAGTGTGAGCAGCTGCGGATCGAGAGATACTTGGTTCAAGTCTGCCCTCGACTGAAAAGTTTATTTTCGCAAAGTTATGATCCGTCCGTTCGTTCATTGACGTTTCTGTTCACTGTAATAAGTTTAGTGTCTGTGTTTTGCGACAGCACCGCAAAACCGTGCGATTAGTAGACGAAAGGACGTGCCTCTCCAATGGGAACCGAAAACATTTGATCGCAAGGTCAAAGGTCAACCGATTCCTCCACAGGAAAACACATCTGATATATTCTATACGACACTGGTGACGGCATGTGCGTCACATGACAGGAATATGTTGTCGACCCACCTAATTGTACACTTGGCGAATGGGTAAAAAGATTCTTCTACCTTGCCCGATTTAGGTTTTCTTGTGGATGTGATAATCACTCCCAAAAAAGTGATGAAGACATAAGAGTTTGTCACATAAACTGCAACAAATGAATGCAACGGTTTCACAGTCGCACAGTTTTCCCTGTGCTCTGTCAAAACATATGTTTTTAACGTTTTCAAAATTTCCCGTGTGTAGACCAAGCAAATCTGAACATGTCATGGAATTTTGGAGAGCGAAATTGATTATATGTGAGTGCCTGAACTTTGATAATTGTCTGAAAATAAAAAATTAAACTTTTAGCTCGAGGGAAGCCTTGAACCAAAGACCTTTCGTTCTGCAGCGGCTCACGCTAACCACGGGACCACGGCGCTACTGAGCTCACACTCTCCTTGATGTTGCATATCTTGCGCATGAACTACTCAGTTTGTATATTTTGCTTATTTTTTCCGTAGTTCCACACAACTTCTTCCTGTTTTCTCGATTGATCTGTGTTCAGTTTTTCAAGGCCTATCCACTGTGCCAACTTATAAATATGAGGGGGGTGCGTGATGGGGAGGTTCCCTTGTAAGCACGGACGATGGAGTCGGTGCCATGACTAGGTAGCGTCCGCATAGCGTGTCGTGGCGGAAGGGCTCCGAGCGCGCGTGGGCTAAGCGGCTGCCTCCCGGTCGTCCTATATCGCTGCGGCAGAGGGCGCCCGCATTTCAGAGCCAATAGAGGCGTGACTCAGCGGGCGCGCACGATTGGGTCCGCCAGGTCCCACGCGATCGCTATCGGTGTCTAACGGAAGTCTGCTAACTTCGTGATGCCCACGACCGATATGTGATGCCACAGTTCCTGTGTAATTTCTTTGTATCTTACAAGGGAAGTTGTAATATACTGGACAGACAACACATTCAACCTGCTGTCCACAGCAAACAGCGACGTGGCATTTGTAAAGGAACTGATCAATGATTCTATTTTCGTTGTGTTTTGTACTTGGCGATACAAATTGAGAATCGAACCATCCACTATACAGACATTTCTATGAAATTAAATAAATCAAACTCTCTGAAAGAAGAACTGGTAACTTCTTACTAAATTTTAGTCAAATATGAAAATTTATGTTCAAACTATGAATCAAACGTATTATTAATTCAATTCTTTCTTAGAAAACATAGTTTTTTTCATACTTCCATTTGGTTTGAAATTGTAATTATGTATAGAATTACTGTCACTATGGCTATTTCTGTAAATTATTCCGAAATAATTTAGAAAGGAATAATCAATGACATGTAAATCTCTCTGGGTGTAAAAGAGGCGACACTATGTTAGATATATGGAGCTGTATTATGATTCTCCTTCGAGTTAACATTTCATTACAACGTCAGGTAGTGCTAGTATGGAGATTATGGAGTTGGTTGTTGTCTGTAATAGTAAGGAGACTGATTTGAGATGTCACACGAATATATGTAATGAAGAAAAAGTATCGGGTGGAACAATGTGAAGCAAGTAGTGCTCAAATTTCAACTGTAAAACCCGATCATATTCCTAGAAATGAAGTTTATTCTTTCAGCGAGCCATGCTTTTCAAAGAACCGTGTTGTCGACGAGAAGCGACTAGAGGCAGATCAGTAAACTATGTATGTCTTCATGTCTCGCTTGCAGTGGTTTGCACTACACTAGCATAGAAATTGCTTCGCCAATTTTTTTCCTCAGTAATACCGTAGAGCCGGGAAAGACCAGTACTGTTTGAAGACGAGGGAAGCTACAGGGTGCTCCCTCCAGCCTGCGTTGTATGACGAAGCACAAAACTGTTGAAAAAGAATTTGACTGGCCACAAAAAAGAACATGAGATGGCTAATGTGGTGCACGGCCACGTCCAGAGGGAGATATCTGCAGAAAACCAGGCGAGAGGGCGTCTTACTGAACAGAAGCAAGTTGACTGCCATAACTGACAGCAGATATTTAACTTGGAGACGCCAGAAGGAGGGCGCTTCAGAGCGTCACTGCCACTAACGCCAGACGTTCAGCTCTTGGCGCAGTCAAATGAGACGCACAGCTCGCCACATCCACGCCGCTGGGAGATGCTGCAAACCAGTTGCACTGCGCTTTCAGCCACCCCGCAAGAAGCTCAACCATCGCCTAGTAAATTTGCATTACAGCATTCCCGTCGAAGCCTGACTGCCAGTTTCATTCGTCTCTTAGCAAACACGATTAAAGCTCTGGTAACGACCCTGCCAGCTTTTATTGTCAACTAGATGATCCCGGCCACGATTTTCGTGAATCAGTCTGTTTACTGGGAAGGAAAGAAAAGAGAAAGCACACGATTCTAATATGTATGAGAACTGGATATGCGTTCTAATCACTTTCTTCACTCTGTCGCATTCTAGCTCCTTCTCCCGCTCTCTGTGTCCATTTCCTTCCCCCTCTCTCTGTATATTACGTCTTCCCCATCCCTCCATCTCCTCCTACTCCCTCTCTTCTCTTGTCTCTGTCCACCACCTCCTCCCTCATTTCCTTAGCCACCTTCTCTTCTCCTACCAAATGGTTCAAATAGCTCTTAGCACTATCCGACTTAACTTCTGAGGTCATCAGTCGCCTAGAACTTAGAATGAATTAAACCTAACTAACCTAAGGACATCACACAGAAACCATGCCCGAGGCAGGAATCTAGCCTGCGACCGTAGCGGTCGCTCGGTTCCAGACTGTAGCGAATAGAACCGCACGGGCACTCCGGCCGGCCCCTCCTGTCCCTTCGTGCATCTCCATCTCCTCGTTACCGCTTTCTATGTCCATTTCCTCTTTCTCCTATCTCTTATCTTGAGCATTGTTTACTGCTATTACAAATTCAGATTTTGTATTAGTATTCTAATCGTATACAGTTTTTTGTAACAATATGTCTCCTTATACATACATACACACACACACACACACACACACACACACATATATATATATATATATATATATATATATATATACATACAGTATGTGATCAAAAGTATCCGGACACCCCCAAAAACGTTTATTTCATTTTAGGTGCACTGTGCTGCCACCTACTGCCAAGTACTCCGTATCAGCGACCTCAGTAGTCATTAGGCATCTTGAGAGAGCAGAATGGAGTACTCCACAGAACTCACGGACTATGAACGTTGCCAGGTGATTGGGTGTCGCTTGTGTCATATGTGTGTATGAGAGATTTTCACACTCCTGAACAACCCTAGGTCCACTGTTTCCGATGTTATAGTGAAGTGGAAACGCGAAAGAACACGTACAGCACAAAAGCGTACAGGTCGACCTCGTCTGTCGACTGACAGAGACCGCCGACAGTTGAATAGGGTCGTAATGTGTAATAGGCAGACATCTATCCAGACCATCACACAGGAATTCCAAGCTGCATCAAGATCCAGTGCAAGTACTATGACAGTAAGGCAGGAGGTGAGAAAGCTAGGATTTCACGGTCGAGCGGCTGCTCATAAGACACATATCACACCGGTAAAAATGCCAAACGACGTCTCGCTTTGTGTAAGGAGCTAAACATAGGACGATCAAATAGTGGAAAAACGTTGTGTTTAGTAACGAATCACGGTACGCAACGTGGAGATCCGATGGCAGGGTGTGGGTATGGGGAATGCCCGGTGAACGTCATCTGCCAGCGTGTGTAGTGCCAACAGTAAAACTCGGATGCGGTGGTATTATGGTGTGGTCGTGTTTTTCATGGAGGGGGCTTGCACCCCTTGTTGTTTTGCGTGGCACTATCATAGCACAGGACTACATTGATGTTTTAGGCACCTTCTTGCTTCCCACTGTTTAATAGCAATTCGGGGATGGCGATTGCATCTTTCAACACTTTCGAGCACCTGTTCATAATGTACGGCCTGTGGCGGAGTGTAATGGACTGTTGTGCACAGAGTCCTGAATTGAATCCTATAGAACACCTTTGGGATGTTTTGGAACGCCGACTTCGTGCCAGGCCTCCCCGACCGACATCGATACCTCTCCTCAGTGGAGCACTCCGTGAAGAATGGGCTGCCATTCTCCAAAGAAACCTTCCAGCACCTGACTGAACGTGTGCCTGCGAGAGTGGTAGCTGTCATCAAGGCTGAGGGTGGGCCAACACCATACTGAATTCCAGCATTACCAATGGAGGGCGCCACCAAATTGTAAGTAATTTTCAGCCAGGTGTCCGGATGCTTCTGATCAAATAGTGTGTCATATAGCGCTGCAAAACTGGGTATGAAAATAATCTCAGATTAGAATGTAATTTTGTGCCAAAACTTCAAAACGATCAGTGAAGAATTTTTAGATACACAATTACATTTTATTTATATACACTACTGGCCATTAAAATTGCTACACCAAGAAGAAATGCAGATGATCAACGGGTATTCATTGGACAAATATTTTATACTAGAACTGACATGTGATTACATTTTCAAGCAATTTGGGTGCATAGATCCTTAGAAATCAGTACCCGGAACAACGAAGTCGGGCCGTAATAACGGCCCTGATACCCCTGGACATTGAGTCAAACAGAGCTTGGATGGCGCATACATGTACAGCTGCCCGTGCACCTTCATCACGATACAACAGTTCATCAAAGTAGTGACTGGCGTATTCTGACGTGCCAGTTGCTCGGCCACCATTGACCAGACGTTTTGAATTGGTGAGAGATCTGGAGAATGTGCTGGCCAGGGCAGCAGTCGAACATTTTCTGTATCCATGCGGTCGTGCTTTATCCTGCTGAAACTTAGGGTTTCGCAGGGATCGAATGAAATATAATGTCCACTGTTCAAAGTGCCGTCAATGCGAACAAGAGGTGACCGAGACGTGTAACCAATGGCACCCTATACCATCACGCCGGGTGATACGCCAGTATGGCGATGTCGAATACACGCTTCCAATGTGCGTTCACCGCGATATCGCCAAACACGGATGCCACCATCATGATGCTGTAAACAGAACTTGGATTCAACCGAAAAAATGACGTTTTGCAATTTGTGCACCCAGGTTCGTCGTTGAGTACACCATCGCAGGCGCTCCTGTCAGTGATGCAGCGTCAAGGATAACCGCAGCCATGGTCTTCGAGCCGATAGTCCATGCTGCTGCAAACGTCGTCGAAATGTTCGTGCAGATGGTTGTTGTCTTGCAAACGTCCCCATCTGTTGACTCAGGGCTCGAGACGGTGGCTGCACGATCCGTTACAGCCATACGGATAAGATGCCTATCATCTCGACTGCTAGTGATTCGATGCCTTTGGGATCCAGCATGGCGTTCCGCATTACCCTCTTGAACCCACCGATTCCATATTCTGCTAACATTCATTGGATCTCGACCAACGCGAGCAGCAATGTCGCGATACGATAAACCGCAATCGCGATAGGCTACAATCCGACCTTTATCGAAGCCGGAAACGTAATGGTACGCATTTCTCTTCCTTACACGAGGCATCACAATAACGTTTCATCAGGCAACGCCGGTCAACTGCTGTTTGTGTATGAGAAATCGGTTGGAAACTTATCTCATGTCAGCACATAGTTGGTGTCGCCACCGGCGCCAACCTTGTGTGAATGTTCTGAAAAGCTAATCATTTGCATATCACAGCATCTTCTTCCCGTCGGTTAAATTTCGCGTCTGTAGCACATCATCTTGGTGGTGTAGCAATTTTAATTGCCAGCAGTGTATCTGCCGAGTTCTGGAGCACTAATTGTGAGTTGAGTACAGTTCAGATTTTCCTTCGCCTAACTATTTCTTAGATTGTAAAAGTTTGCAATAGACGATGGTAGCACCAAGGAATAACTGTCTCAGTCTGATACAGCTCGCACAGTTTCTGCAGAAAGTTGGTCTGCTAAAAGTATTTTAATATTGGTAACGGTGTCAGATTCGTGCAGACAGATCCAAAGAGCCGTATCTCGTCCTTTGTGTGTGTGTGTGTGTGTGTGTGTGTGTGTGTTCGTGGTTTCAGAGCCGCGACATGTTCCATTTGTAACTCGGCGAACCAACTGCGAGCTGAATGCAGCCAGAAGCGGGCATTGCAGTTGTTCCCCGCTGATTATGTTCCACTCGGTGATGCGGGACCAACCCTACCGTTCAATGTTGCCATAACCACTTGCGCTACATAGCGGGCAACCTCGCCGGAGCCGGATTCGGCCGGTACCTGTTGCGGAGTGAAGCAGACGGGCTCCAGGAAGCAGCACGGACTTGGATGTTACCGAGTTTGCGGAAGTGGTACCGGAAGTCCGGGCCACTAATCCGAGAAAGACTCCACTAAAGCCGACATTGCTCGAGCTTCTAAACAAGCAACAGCCGAACAGCCTGCACAAGTTGCACCATCTCAGGCAAATGAAACGGCACCCAAACCGAGAAAGACCCAATTAGAAACTGAAAAAGTTTCTCCCATCCCCGTCATGCCACCATTTTTTTTTTTTTTTTTTTTTTTGGTCATCAGTCTACTGACTGGTTTGACCCGCCACGAATTCCTTTCCTGTGCTAACCTCTTCATCTCAGAGTAGCACTTGCAACCTAGGTCCTCAATTATTTGCTTGACGTATTCCAATCTCTGTCTTCCTCTACAGTTTTTGCCCTCTACAGCTCCCTCTAGTACCATGGAAGTCATTCCCTCATGTCTTAGCAGATGTCCTATCATCCTGTCCCTTCTCCTTATCAGTGTTTTCCACATATACCTGTCCTCTCCGATTCTGCGTAGAACCTCCTCATTCCTTACCTTATCAGTCTACCTAATTTTCAACATTCGTCTATAGCACCACATCTCAAATGCTTCGATTCTCTTCTGTTCCGTTTTTCCCACAGTCCATGTTTCACTACCATACAATGCTGTACTCCAGACGTACATCCTCAGAAATTTCTTCCTCAAATTAAGGCCGGTATTTGATATTAATAGACTTCACTTGGCCAGAAATGCCTTTTTTGCCATAGCGAGTCTGCTTTTGATGTCCTTCTCGCTCCGTCCGTCATTGGTTATTTAACTGCCTAGGTAGCAGAATTCCTTAACTTCATTGACTTCGTGACCATCAATCCTGATGTTAAGTTTCTCGCTGTTCTCATTTCTACTACTTCTCATTACCTTCGTCTTTCTCCGATTTACGCTCAAACCATACTGTGTACTCATTAGACTGTTCATTCCGTTCAGCAGATCATTTAATTCTTCTTCACTTTCACTCAGGATAGCAATGTCATCAGCGAATCGTATCACTGATATCCTTTCACCTTGTATTTTAATTCCACTCCTGAACCTTTCTTTTATTTCCATCATTGCTTCCTCGATGTACAGATTGAAGAGTAGGGGCGAAAGGCTACAGCCTTGTCTTACACCCTTCTTAATACGAGCACTTCGTTCTTGATCGTCCACTCTTAATATTCCCTCTTGGTTGTTGTACATATTGTATATGACCCGTCTCTCCCTATAGCTTACCCCTACTTTTTTCAGAATCTCGAACACCTTGCACCATTTTATATTGTCGAACGCTTTCTCCAGGTCGACAAATCCTATGAAAGTGTCTTGATTTTTCTTTAGACTTGCTTCCATTATTAGCCATAACGTCAGAATTGCCTCTCTCGCATTCTCAATTTTCTTTTCCATTCTTCTGTGTATTATTCTTGTAGGCAGCTTCGATGCATGAGCTGTTAAGTTGTTTGTGCGATAATTCTCGCACTTGTCAGATCTTGTCGTCTTCGGAAATGTGTGGATGATGCTTTTCCGAAAGTCAGATGGTATATCGCCAGACTCATATATTCTACACACCAACGTCAATAGTCGTTTTGTTGCCATTTCCCCCAATGATTTTAGAAATTCTGATGGAATGTTATCTATTCCTTGTGCCTTATTTGACCGTAAGTCCTCCAAAGCTCTTTTAAATTACAATTCTAATACTGGCTCCCCTAACCCTTCTAAATCGACTCCCGGTTTCTTCTTCTATCACATCAGACAAATCTTCACCCTCATAGAGGCTTTCAATGTATTCTTTCCACCTATCTGCTCTCTCCTCTGCATTTAACAGTGGAATTCCCGTTGCACTCTTAATGTTACCACCGTTGCTTTTAATGTCACCAAACGTTGTTTTGACTTTCCTGTATGCTTAGTCTGTCCTTCCGACAATCATAACTTTTTCGATGTCTTCGCATTTTTCCTGCAGCCATTTCGTCTTAGCTTCCCTGCACTTCCTATTTATTTCATTCCTCAGCGAATTGTATTTCTGTATTCCCGATCTTCCCGGAACATGTTTGTACTTCCTCCTTTCATCAATCAAGTATTTCTTCTGTTACCCATGGTTTCTTCGCAGCTACCTTCTTTGTACCTATGTTTTCCTTCCCAACTTCTGTGATGGCCCTTTTTGGAGATGTCCATTTCTCTTCAACTGTACTGCCTACTGCGCTATTCCATATTGCTGTATCTATAGCGTTAGAGAACTTCAAACGTATCTCGTCATTCCTTAGTACTTCCGTATCCCACTTCTTTGCGTATTGATTCTTCCTGACTAATGTCTTGAACTTCAGCCTACTCTTCATCACTACTATATTGTGATCTGAGTCTATATCTGTTCCTGGGTACGCCTTGCAATGCAGTATATGATTTCGGAATCTCTGTCTGACCATGCGGTAATCTAATTGAAATCTTCCCGTATCTCCCGGCCTTTTCCAAGTATACCTCCTCCTCTTGTGATTCTTGAACAGGGTATTCGCTATTACTTGCTGAAACGTGTTACAGAACTCAATTAGTCTTTCTCCTCTTTCATTCCTTGTCCCAAGCCCATATTCTCCTGTAACCTTTTCTTCTACTCCACCATAAAAAATATTAAAGAAGCTCCAAAGATGAAATGAAGAATCAAGAGCGAACCAGATTCTTCTCCAGATAGAAAGTACGTATTGCTAACGCACAGGACTCAGAAATGAAAGAAAATTAAAAGTGTACCTGCATAGGGAAAAAGGAAAAAAATCGAAGAAGCGGAAAATAACAACACAGTGCTGTAGAAACTGCAAAGAGGAATAGATACTTTTTTTAAAGCAACTACTTTGCTACAAGCGATCAAAAGCGCTGCAAAACCTGCGAGCCCTGTGAAGTTTCCTCTGTGGCACAAATGTTGATCTTGTGCTGGTGTAGGAGGTACACGCTGAAATCAACAATAGAGGATGTGTGTTGATGAGTATATTTACAAAGAGAAGTTAACGGGAACGCCAATTTCATTGCGTGAAGGTCTCAGCTGTTTAGAAGTAAAGTACCTCACGACGAGAAGGGAATGTTGTCATGCCGTGTTAGTGGAGATTTGATTGCTAATATGTATGCACCTTCGCAGGCGGGGGTGGCCGAGCGGTTCTAGGCGCTACTGTCCGGAACAGCGCGACCGCTAAGGTCGCAGGTTCGAATCCTGCCTCGGGCATGGATGTCCTTAGGTTTGTTAGGTTTAAGTAGTTCTGAGTTCTAGGGGACTGATGACCTCAGAAGTTAAGTCCCATAGTGCTCAGAGCCATTTGAACCATTTTGTATGCACCTTCCGGAACCAGCGGACGTCACGAAAGATAATCGTTTTATAAAAATGATGTCTTTATTTTTGTCGTTTATTTTAATGGAGATATTATTCGTCGACGTGATCGTTAAGTGTGTCATAACTGTTAATGAAAAAATTTCAAAGACAAATAAATGCGGCGAGATCTAACATCAAGTCCAAGGCCCCAGTTTGCACGGCATGTGGCAAAAATTTCATGATGGGTGCTCGGCTTTTGTAGGATGAAAAGTATCAAAACAGAAAAATGCAGGGACGATTTCTGACAGGAAATGGAGGAAAAAAGTTCCAGTGAACATCATGTCCGGAAATGCTCCATTGCCACAGTAAATGGCGCTGACGAAAGTTCCTCTGCCCACGAGTCGTGTGGTCCCCGTACGTTGCAGGTGAAAGTGATAGTAACGGTTGTCATGCGACGTTCTCATAATCGTACTTTGGTTTACACCATCTTGGTGGGTCACTGGCTGGTGCTTGTACTTCGGTTGGTCTCAGTATCCCGCAGAAACCGATCATCCAAATGTGGTGTACTGCACATTCGTCTGTCTGAAACGACCCATGTTCACGCAAGTGTCCAAAAAGCTCTCGAAATGTTGTCTGATATGGATAGTGTCTGAGAGGCTACTTTTGGGGGTACAGCCGCGCTAGCTCTCGACCGTTTGCAGCTACTTGGCCGTACACAAACAGTATCTCGGCTTGTTGCCGAAATGAATACCGGACCGTTCTGCTAAAGTACGCTGCGTCAATCACACAGCCAGCAACACATAAGAAACACCCGGCACGTGGTCAGAGGAACTGTCAATCGTCAGTGCCATCTACCGAGGCATCGATGCGACACATATTCATAGGACTTTTCTTTCCTTCATATCCAGTCAGGAGGTCGTCCCTGTAGCTTGTCAGTTTCATTAATGTTCATCCCGTGTACTTCGACTAAATGCTTCGCAAATCGAATAGATAGAATTTATGTCTCGCAACGCCTTCGGATGTAATAAATAATGTTATCACCGCTGCCAATGTCTCTTATCACTGCGTCCATGAGATCTACATAAACGTCCATCGTGCAAACTTTTATTGCCTTAGAGAATTTTAGAGGCTAAACGTCAGTCTTTTGCATGACAAGCAACTAGATAACGAAGTAACGTGAAGCTTCAAGACTTCCGATACAATGACCACTAATACAGTGGTGTACAATGGTGGACATATCTAGCTAAACCTAAAATAATGGATAAAATCACACAATAGCTTGGTAAAAAGCCTTGTGGCAGTATCAATCAGTATCAGTGACTATATCATGTGGTGAGTTGCTTCTGTTCTGTTTTCCTGTCACCCCTTACCTGCTGAAATAATGCATCGTCTCTCCTGGCGTATCTGCCTGCAAGATAAGACAATCTAGGGAAACTCCCAGAGACCCCAATTTGCTCTGTAACACAAATAATTAAGAGCAGGTAATGAAAGTTGTTTTTATATGGCAGCTTCCCTGTCAGTGAGGAAAGCCTTCGCTTAATCGTTTTTTTAATTTGCCGCTTCTCTTATTAAGAGGGAGGCGAATGCACAGGCCACGGTTTGACGTCCAACTTCGTACTCTGCTGTCGCAGACCGAACAGCCAATCAGCGACCAATCACTATTAACATTAACAGCTTATTAACACTGTCCGTCCGGCCGGCTGCGGCAATTTTCCCCTCGGTATAATGTGTGGCCCTACAACGGGCAGGTAATGGAAAGCCGCGGCGACTTCTGACACTGATGTGCAAAGTCGACACTGTTTCGTAGACTGCCATGTCTACGCCGGTGATGCAGGTGCTTAAAAGACATTAGGTGGTTGTAATATGCGGCGAAGTGCTGCATGTGATCAACGCTTGGTGCAACAATCGTCAGCTGACCCTCCCTGTGACTGGAATGCAGTGGTTCATAATTTTGCGTGTGGCAACTTTTGGCAGTAAGGAATATGCAGCCCGTAAGTGAGCACCGCAAGAAGATGGGGTGGAACACGAGAGTGTCCATATAGAATTTGGGTTAGGATGGCGTGATGTCCTAATCGACTTGGCGTGGAACTACGGTGGAGGCTACTACATCTTGGAGTACCGCAAAGGTGCTGACGACTCTGTCTTCGTGAAGGGGACAGCATATCTGCAGGGCAAAGCGCGGCGTAGCATAGTCGTACTTGTTGTTGTTGTTTGTTGTTGTGGTCTTCATTCCAGAGACTGGTTGGATGCAGATCTCCATGCTACTCTATCCTGTGCAAGATTCTTCATCTCAAAATAAGTACTGCACCCTACATCTCCGTAGTGTATTCGTGTCTTGCTCTCCCTCTACTATTTTTAAACTCCACGCTGCCCTCCAATACTAAATTGGTGAACCCTTGATGCCTACAAACATTTCCGACCAACTGATTCCTTCTTCTAGTCAAGTTGTGCCACAAATTCCTCTTCTTCCCAATTCTGGCCAGTACCTCCTCATTCGTTACGTGATATACCTATCCAATCTTCAGCATTATTCTGTAGCACCACATTCAGAAAGCTTCTATTCTCTTCTTGTGTAAACTATTTATTGTCCATGTTTCACATCCGTACATGGCTAAACTCCACACACATACCTTTTCAAAAGACTTCCTGACACTTAAAACTATACTCGATGTTAACAAATTTCTCTTCTTCAGAAACGCTTTTCTGGCCATAGCCAGTTTACATGTTATATTCTCTCTACTTTGACCATCATCAGTTAGTTTGCTCCTTAAATAGCAAAACTGACCTATTACTTTAAGTGTCACATTTTCTAATCTAATTCCCTCAGCATTACCTAAGCTAATTAGACTTGATTTGGTTTGGTTTAGGGAAGGAGAGACCAGACAGCGAGGTCATCGGTCTCATCGGATTAGGGAAGGATGGGGAAGGAAATCGGCCGTGCCCCTTCAAAGGAACCATCCCGGCATTTGCCTGGAGCGATTTAGGGAAATCACGGAGAACCTAAATCAGGATGGCCGGACGCGGGATTGAACCGTCGTCCTCCCGAATGCGAGTCCAGTGTCTAACCACTGCGCCACCTCGCTCGATTTTAATTAGACTACATTCCATTATCTTTGTTTTGCTTTTGTTGATGTTCATCTTATATTCTCCTCTGAAGACATTGTCCATTTGGTTCTACTGCTCTTCTGGGTCCTTTGCTGTCTCTAACGGAATTACAATTCATCGGCAACGCTCAAAGTTTTTGTTTCTTCTCCATGGATTTTAATTCCTACTCCAAATTTTTCTTTTGTTTCTTTTACTGCTTGCTCAATATAATGATTGAATAACATAGTAGATAGGCTACAAACTTGTCTCACTTCCTTTCCCAACCTCTGCTTCCCTTTCATGTGCCTCGACTCTTATAACTGCCATCTGGTTCCTGTACAAATATTAAACAGCCTTTCGCTCCTTGTATTTGACCCCTGCCACGTTCAGAATTTCAAAGAGGGTATTCTAGTCAACTTTGTCAAAAGATTTCTCTAAGTCTACAAATGCTAGAAACGTAGGTTTGCCTTTCCTTAATCCATCTTCTAAGATAAGTCGTAGAGTCAGTATTGCCTCACGGGTTCCAACATTTCTACGTAATCCAAGCTGATCTTCCCCAGAGTCGGCATCTACCAGTTTTTCCATTCGCCTGTAAGGAATTCGTGTCAGAATTGTGCAGCCGTGACTTATTAAACTGATATTTCGGTAATTTTCACACCTGTCAGCACCTATCTTTGAGGTTGGAGTTATTATATGCTTCTTGAAGCCTGAGGATATTTCGCTTGTCTCATATATCTTGCTCAGAACATGGTAGAGTTTTGTCAGGGTTGCTTCTTCCTAGGCTATTAGTAGTTGAAATGGAATGTTGCCTACACCCGGGGCCTTGTTTCGACTTAGGTCCTATAGTGCTCTGTCAAATTCTTCACGCAGTATCATATGTTCCAATTCATATTCACCTACGGCCTCTTCCATTCCCATAATATTGCCCTCGAGTACAACGTCCTTCTACAGAATCTTTATATACTCCTTCCACCTCCCTGCTTTTCCTTCTTTGCTTAGAAATGGTTTTCCATCTCAGCTCTTGATATTCATAGAGGTGGTTTTCTTTTCTCCAAAGGTCTCTTAAATTTTGCTGTAGGCAGTCTCTATGTTATCCCTAGTGATAAATGTTCCTAAATCCTTACACTTGGCCTCTAGCCATCCCTGCTTAGCCATTTTGCACCTCCTGGCGATCTCAGTTTAGATGTCTGTATTACTTTTTGCCTGCTTCATTTACTGCATTTTCATATTTTCTCCTTTCATCAATTAAATTCAATATCTCTTTTGTTACCCAAGGATTTCTACTTACTCTCGTCTTTTTACCTACTTGATCCTCTGCTGCCTTCACTATTTCATTTCTCAAATCTACCAATTCCTCTTTTACTGTGTTTCTTTCACCCCTGTTCTTGTTAACCGTTCCCTAATGCTCACTCTGGAACTCTTCACAACCTCTGGTTCTTTCAGTTCATCCAGATACCACAATTTTGTAGTTTCTTCAGTTGTAATCTACAGTTCATAACCAATAGATTGTGGTCGGAGTCTACATCTGTTCCTGGAAATGTCTCACAATTTAAAACCTGGTTCCTAAATCTCTGTCTTACCATTATATAATCTATCTGAAACCTGTCAATATCTCCATGTATACAACCTTCTTTTATGATTCTTGAACCAAGTGTTAGCTATGATTAAGTCATGCTCTGTGCACAATTCTACAAGGCGGCTTCCTCTTTCATTTCATCCCCCGGATCCATATTCACCTACTATGTTTCCTTCTCTGGAATTCCAGTCACCCATGACTATTAAATTTTCGTCTCCCTTCACTGTCTAATAATATCTTTTATTTCATCACACATTTCTTCAATTTCTTCGTCATCTGCAGAGCTAGTTGGCATATAAACTTGTACTACTTTAGTAGGCGTGGGCTTCGTGTTTATCTTAGCCACAATAATGCGTTCACTATGCTGTTTGTAGTAGCTTACCTGCATTCCTATTTTTTTTATTCATTATTAAACCTACTCCTGCATTACCCCTTTTTGATTTTCTATTTATAACCCTGTATTCGCCTAACCAAAAGTCTTGTTCACCCTGCCACCGAACTTCACTAATTCCCACTATATCTAACTTTAACCTATCCATTTCCCTTTTTAAATTTTCTAACCTACCTGCCCGATTTAGGGATCTGACATTCCACTCTCCGATCTCTAGAACGCTAGTTTTCTTTCTCCTGATAACGACGTCTTCTTGAGTAGTCCCCGCCCGGAGATCCGAATGGGGGACTACTTTACCTCCGGAATATTTTACCCAAGAGGACGCTATCATCATTTAACCATACAGTAAAGCTGCATGCCCTCGGGCAAAATTACGACTGTAATTTCCCCTTGCTTTCAGCCGTTCGCAGTACCAGCACAGAAAGGCCGTTTTGGTTAGTGTTACAAGGCCAGATCAGTCAATCATCCAGACTGTTGCCTCTGCAACTACTGAAAAGGCTGCTGCCCCTCTTCAGGAACCACACGTTTGTCTGGCCTCTCAACAGATACCCCTCCGCTGTGGTTGTAACTACAGTACGGCTATCTGTATCGCTGAGACACGCAAGCCTCCCCACCAACAACAAGGTCCATTTTTCGTACTTACGGTGAGCATAAATCTGATTTCACACTTGAGGAATCCATGACGATTGCCTGGGTTTTAGTCACCAACTTACAGTCACTGTTTCAGACGAGAATTATAGGACTGAATAGTTGTCAGTCTTGGAAGGTCGTAAATTATTATGAGGTCTTTCCATTTAGTGTTCTTGCAAGTTTAGATAGATACAATTGTCACAGGTTTCTGATTATTCATTTTATTTGTTGATTCTGTAAATGTGCTTATGAATAAATGTTTGTATTGAGTTTAATCACTGTTTATGTTCTGCCCCTTCACTTACTTTAAGTTGTAGGTATCTAATCTGTGTCCAGGAAGATATCTGCCATCAGCTCAAAATCATAACCGACATACTATTCCAGTCAGCGTTAGTCAGAGTGAAATTCTGTGCAAATCTCCCACTTTAAGGGCTATACCTACTGCAATAATTTTAAAGGACTATACCTACTGCAATAATTTTAACGTCACTCATTTAAACTTGGGCACAAAAATTAGCGCCCACAATTAGTTTATGAGGATTAATAAAAGTTCGATACTTCAGTGTGTTTCAAACTGAATGAATACAAGATTTCACGAATGAGGCTGGGAAGAGGAAATAAAAATGTTGGAATAAACTGTCTCGCATTTGCAGCTGACTTTGCTTTCCTTTCTGAAAATGTGGCATCTGCTGTAATATAAATTAACCTTTAAGAAGAACTAGCCAATAGGACCGGCTTAAGAATTTTTGCAGAAGAAACCAAATGCTTAACACATTTTACATGTGCACCAAAATTTCTGAAAGCAGGTAATGGCCAAACAGCGAAGATTAAAAAATTTAAGAATGTTTGAGAGATAATCCAAGATAATGGTTTGGAAAAAAGCTGCCATGGAAGAAAGGCGACTTGTAACGGCGACGGCATGTAGTGTAACTAAAGACGTTTACAATAAGATATGCCTATCTAAGAGGACAACAATAAGGCATTACAATACAGCAGTGAAGCCAGACCATCAGCGAATGTCTGCCGTCAAACTATACTATAGATAAATTGAAAATACTAGAAAGCTGAATCATAAGGAAAATATTAGACCCTCCATAGACTCTGGAAGGTTGGAAATTACGAAGTAACGGTGAAATTATCGAAACGCAGAAAGCATCAGTAGTAATAAGAACGGGAAGGATGGTAATTTTTGGACATTTTTGTAGAATGCAAGGCAGTAGATAAATCAAACGTATCTTCAAATATTTGTGTACAAAAACCTCAACAACAAGTTGGATCCTGCCGACCGGAGTGGCCGAGCGGTTCTAGGCGCTACAGTCTGGAACCGCGCGACCGCTACCGTCGCAGGTTCGAATCCTGCCTCGGGCATGGATGTGTGTGATGTCCTTAGGTTAGTTAGGTTTAAGTAGTTCTAAGTTCTAGGGGTCTGATGACCATAGAAGTTCCATAGTACTCAGAGCCATTTGAACCAACCAAGTTGGATCCACGAAGTAAACAAAGGATTAAGAAAACAATGATATAGGAGCTGAAGAAACAAGTGACAGGTACGTGTTTAGGGAAAAAGTATTGAACATGGAAGTACTCGAAGGTGGGAGTGAAAAATAGAAGCTGTTCTGAAGTGGTCAGAGAAAGCGGAGAAAAAAGTAGTGACCAATGAAAGAGTACTGGAAGAAAAAAAAATCAATAAGGATTTTAAAATAGCACGTGGGCCTTAGTTGGCCCACCCGAGAAGAAAAACTAACTATACGAGGACTTTCGCAAGCGTTAGAAGTGTCCTGTTTGGCGCAGTCACGTCGTTCAAATATCTGAGAGTAGCGTTACTATGAGACATGAAATATAAATGCTGACCGAAAAAGTGGAACTCGCTACATATCAAGAAGTAGGTATAGGGAAGGCGAATAGTCGACTACGGTTTATTGGGAAAATTTTAGGAAAGAGTGGTTCGCCTATAAAGGTTAGTCTGAAGCTGAATGTGACAGTGAAGCTATCTGGTCGCGTATAACAGGTGAAGGTGAAACCAAGTTGATTGTTGGATGTATTTACCGGCCACCCGATTCTGCTGTGACAGTTCTTGAGTCATCCAAGAAAAGTCTCAGTCGACTTTGCTTCTTCGCTGATGCAATTTACAACACCCAGCCGTTAGAAGGCTACGAACTGTAGCGTGTACCATGGCGGTGAGTAACGTAACTATGTTGGTGCGTCAGGAACAGCGTACTGTAATCGAGTTTCTGAAAGCACGAATTCGAAGAGTTCGTCCACACGTGGACAATGCCATACCACACACGAGGTCTGCGATATCTGCAACAATCCGACGCCTTTGGTTTACTGTTACTCATCATCCTCCACACAGTCCCATACAAACATGACCCCATCCGATTTTCATCTGTTTCCAAAACTGAAGAAAAATCTTCGAGAATTTCACTTGGTCAGTGATGAAACGGTCCAAGCCGAAGTGAAGTAATGACAAGTGAAGTTGTTTCTCGGTCAACGAACTTAGACATTACACAGAGTCGATATCAATATTTCGGTATCTCGTTGGGCGAAATTTGTTCAAAAATGTTCAAATGTATCTGAATTCCGAAGGGACCAAACTGCTAAGGACGTCGATCTCTAGAATTACACACTTCTTGAACTGACTTAAACTAACAGTTGCTAAGAACAACACACACACCCATGCCCGAGGGAGGACTCGAACCTCCGGCGGGAGGGGCAGCGCAATTCGTGACATGGCGCCTCTCTCTAACCGCGCGGCGAAAATGGTTCTCCGCTAGGGTGTCTACGTTGAGAAATAAATATCTAGATATGAAGAATACAGATGTAGAAATGTTAATGAAGTTCGTTTTTATTTCCAGCACGCCGTCGTTGATGCAGTAATGAACGCATGATATTTCGGAATATCAGTGTTAATAACACTGACTGTGTTACGTAATTTCCTCACTGTATTTGTGTCCTATTTGAGTAATGACATGAGACCGAATGCATGGTAGCAGAACAGAAGACATCAAATCTGGAGAACAATACAGAGAAGAGCGACAAATATTAAGTAAGATAAGCACAGAAGATGAAGATGCTCCAATGAACAGGCACCAGTCGATACGCAGTAAAAGAAGTCAGATGGTGTTCATAATAAAGAAACTGTGACTGCCAAAATTTTATCAGTAAACTATCGAAGTATTCTTTATAAAGTTCCCGAATTTACTGCCCTCCAGGAAAGTTCTCCCACCCAAATTATTCTTGGGACCGAAAGCTGGCTGAATGCCGAGGTGGAAAGCCCTGATATACTTGGCGAGTCATGAGACGTATATCGAGAAGACAGGTTAGAGGTGACAGGAGGGAGAGAGTTCATTGCAGCTGGCAAAATATTGTCTCCCTTGTCCCTTGTGGCTGAAGCTGAATGTGACAGTGAAGCTATCTGGTCGCGTATAACAGGTGAAGGTGAAACCAAGTTGATTGTTGGATGTATTTACCGGCCACCCGATTCTGCTGTGACAGTTCTTGAGTCATCCAAGAAAAGTCTACGGTCAGCAGCACTTAAATATCCAGATCATACAGTTCTAGTGGGAGGCCACTTTAACTTACCGAGTATAGACCCGACAGCCAGTATTCATCAAACACCAGGGTATCGTCAGGAATGCCCCAGGGACGTGTGATAGGACTCCCGTTGTCATCTGTACAGATAAATGATTTGGTTGACAGGGTGGGCAGCAATTTGCGGTTCTTCCCTAATGGTGCTGTAGTATACGGTAAAGTGTCGAAGTTGAGCGGCTGTAGGAGGATACAAGATGACTAGTTGGTGTGATGAAGAGCAGCTAGCTCTAAATGTGGAAAAACGTAATTTAATGCTGCTGAGTAAGAAAACAAACCCGTAACTTTCGGATACAGCGTTAGAAGTGTCATGTTTGGCGCAGTCACGTCGTTCAAATATCTGAGAGTAGCGTTACTATGAGACATGAAATATAAATGCTGACAGAAAAAGTGGAACTCGCTACATATCAAGAAGTAGGTATAGGGAAGGCGAATAGTCGACTACGGTTTATTGGGAAAATTTTAGGAAAGAGTGGTTCGCCTATAAAGGTTAGTCTGCAAATGAAGTAAATACTGATCTAACGTTGTTCAGCGCGTTGTGGTGCGACCTATTCTTGAGTACTGGTCGAGTGTCTGGGATCCGTACCAGGTTGGATTGAAGGAAGACATCGAAGCAATACATAGGCGGGCTACTAGATTTCTTACGGTATGTTCGAACAACATGCAAGTAGCACGGAGATGCTGAGGAACCTCAAATGGGAATTCTATTCGGGGAACACTATTGAGAAAATTTAGAAAGCCGACATTGAAGCTGACTGTCAAGCGTTTCCGCTTCAGCCAATATACATTGGGCGTAAGGACCACGAGGATACGAGAAATTAGTGCTTATACGGAGGCATATGGACATTCGTTTCTCCCTCGCTCTGTTTGCGGGCGGAACTGGAAAGGAAATGACTAGTAGTGGTACAGGGTATCTTCCGCCACGCACCGTGTAGGGGCTTGCGGAGTATCTATGTAGATGCTGGAAGCATAAACACTTAGAGTTGAGGAAAACATGGATGGTGATGACAATGTGACAGAAATACTAGTTCGCTGTTGCACAGAATACAGCTATGATATGCCAGAACAGATACTACACCGATGAATTACTTAATTGTTTTGGATAAGACGTAGGTTACTGGGTTATTTCTGAATACAATTGAAATGGGGAAGGCGATGGTATAAGATTTACGGTTAGGAACAGGTACAGAAACGTTGCTAGACGTATCTGTTCTTGTACAGCAGTTACGGAATGATGATCACAAACCAATGAAGAATACAGAACATGTGAAACTCAAATCGCTTATGCACAGGAAGGACTGATTCTACTGAACAACCTTAATATGTACACACTTCAGTGTCTTAGTTGTTTTTTCTCTGCATCTGACAGACTCCCCACAGGCTCGACAAATAATTTCATAATTTACAATCTGATGATTCGTTGCGGTGGTAACGACATCACTACGCATTAATGGCTTGCTATTGCCGCTTGTAATTGGAAGTATTAACCAATATAAAAACATAATACTTCTAATAGCTACAATTATTAGTCTGCAAATGAAGTTAATACTGATTTAATGTTATTCAGCGCATTGTGTTCAGTCACCCAGTATGTCTCTGACGATTAGAACCCACACAAAATTATCAATTCAAATATTTTTATTGCTGACATGGGTGTATCACTATATGTTTTGGATTTACGGACAGATATACAGGCAATAAAATAAAATAAGCCACGTCCTATCTTAACCTTTGTGACAGTCTATTTCCTGTTGCTGAAGTCTGTTCTTGGTTTAATAACAACTGCGCTGTTTGAACTGATGCTGTAAATTCAGTGTAACGACGCTGATGTCATATTCTACAGCAATGATCATAAATGTTGACACAAAAAGTGGAACTCGCTACATATCAGGAAGTAGCAGCGCCCGGCACTGTTTGTTCAATACCGACAGTGATCAGTTACGAGGACTAGCGCTCTCTTAATCGTATCTTCGATTAACTACCCGTTAAGAAATCAATTGCTCTCTGGAGAGAGCGTCACAGTCTGTATGTACACCGAACCCGCATGAAGGTGGCGCGGAACTGGAGGTGCCGACAGCTAGCACCACCTGAACAGCGATGTGCGCGCGGCCAAACAAGAGGAGAAGCGATATGTGAACGGTGGACCGCTATGCATCGCGGCGACTACCCGCGAAGCCGTACTGTTGCTTTGGTAGTCTGACAACAGGGGCGAGCGACAACCAGGTGGCCCGCTACGTCTGCGCCGGGGAATCTACAGGGGTTGGACAAAAATATGAAAATACCGCGAGAAATGCATACTTGAACATAGATTCATATGCTAGACAAACCTGCACGATGCTCTGTTGTACAAGGGAAGACCGTAAAGTAACGCACAATAATTTTATTACCAAACTGTTTAATACGTAACAAAATAAAAAAGAAAAGTCACAAATGAACTTCCATCTCTTACCTACTTTTCTACATGATCATCAATGTTCCCAGCACATTTCTTCCAATATGACAGAATACATGTGATGTGTTACGAAAGTGAAAGGAACATTTGACCACTGGAGGTACTCTATTTTAATAATTTTATATTTACCGTTAGATTACGTTTAGTTTTTTGTCAAAAGAAACGCAAAACCATGTTCTGAAATAGCGTTTTGTTTCTCCCACTACACAGTGCCACACGTTCCTCATAAAAAATCGTAACGCAACACACAGACACATGACAAACTAACAAATGTAAATTCACCTAATGATGGAGGTTTAAACCTTTGAAATACGTCGTGGAGATAAATAAACAATGACTGGTAAACTGCGCTCCAGTCTGGAACCGCGTGACCGCTACGGTCGCAGGTTCGAATCCTGCCTCGGGCATGGATGTGTGTGACGTCCTTAGGTTAGTTAGGTTTAAGTAGTTGTAAGTTCTAGGGGACTGATGACCACAGATGTTAAGTACCATAGTGCTCAGAGCCATTTGACTGGTAACCGTAAACTTGTTGTTTCATTTAATGTCAATAACAGTCACGGTAAAACCTAACCTAAAAAGTTCGTATTTAAAGGAATAATGAGGCAATGCGCTGAATCAGAAAAGCAAGAAATATGTGGAAAACACTGAAAAGGACAAGGAACAGGATGATAGGACATCTGCTAATACTTCAGGGAATGACTTCCATGATACTAGAGGGAGCTGTAGAGGGCAAAAACTGCAGAGGAAGACAGAGATTGGAACACATCCAGCAGATAATCGAGAACGTAGGTTGCAAATGCTACACGCGATGAAGATATTGACACAGGAGAGGAATTCGTGGCGGGCGGCATCAAACCAGGCAGAAGACTGATGACTCAAAAAAAGCTGACGTTTCTGCATTTACCGCACGCACGTGGCAAAGACCGAATGCTACAATAATCTTCTGCCTACATATCAGTGCTTAGTGTTTTGTTACTAAACACAGCCTTCGGAAATGCCTTCTCAAAAGAAGATGAAGTAAATATTCCAGAATTCGAATTGAGAACAGCTGCTAACATGAGTAACGTAGAAGTAAATATCCTCGGAGTTGTGAAGCAACTTAAATCACTTAATAAAAGCAAGTCTTCTGGTCCAAACTGTATACCAATTAGGTTCCTTTCGGAGTATGCTGATGCATTAGCTCCATACTTGACAATCATATATAACCGTTCGCTCGACGAAAGTTCCGTACCCAAAGACTGGAAAGTTGCACAGGTCACACCAATACTAAAGAAAGGTAGTAGGAGTAATCCACTTAACTACAGGCCCATATCATTAACGTCGATATGCAGCAGGATTCTGGAACATATATTATGTTCGAACATTATGAATTAACTCGAAGGAAACGGTCTACTGACACACACTCAACATGGGTTTAGAAAACATCGTTCCTGTGAAACACAACTAGCTCTTTATTCACATGAAGTGTTGAGTGCTATTGACAAGGGATTTCAGATCGATTCCGAGACTGTACCACACAAGCGGCTCGTAGTGTAATTGTGTGCTTATGGAATATCGTCTCAGTTATGTGACTGGATTTGTGATTTCCTGGCAGAGAGGTCACAGTTCGTAGTAATTGACGGAAGGTCATCGAGTAAAAGAGAAGTGATTTCTGGCGTTCCCCAAGGTGGTGTTATAGGCCATTTGCGGTTCATTATCTATGTAAACGATTTGGGAGGCAATCTGAGCAGCCGTCTTCGGTTGTTTGCAGATGACGCTGTCGTTTATCGACTAATAAAGTCATCAGAACATGAAAACAAACTGCAAAACGAATTAGAAAAGATATCTGAATGGTACGGAAAGTGGCAGTTGACCCTAAATAACGAAACGTGTGACGTCATCCACATGAGTGTTAAAAGGAACTCGTTAAACGTCAGTTGCGCGATAAATCAGTCTAATCTAAAGCAGCAAATTCAACTAAATACCTAGGTATTACAGTTACGAATAACTTAAATTGGAAGGGACACACAGAAAATGTTGTGGGGAAGGCTAACCAAAGACTGCGTTTTATTGGCAGGGCACTTGGGAAATGTAACAGACCTACTAAGAAGACTGCCTACACTAAGCTTCTCCGTCCTCTTTTAGAATACTGCTGCGCTCTGTGGGATCCTTACCAGATAGGACTGACGGAGTACATCGAAAAGTTCAAAGAAAAAATATGGGAGAGAGTGTCACAGAAATGATACAGGATTTGTGCTTGACATCATTATAACAAAGGCGTTTTTCGTTGCGACGGAATCTTCTCACGAAATTCCAATCACCAACTTTCTCCTCCGAATGCGAAATATTTTGTTGAGACTGACGTGCATAGGGGGGATCGATCACCACGATAAAAGAAGGTTCAAATGGCTCTGAGCACTATGGGACTTAACAATTGAGGTCATCAGTCACCTAGAACTTAGAATTACTTAAACCTAACTAACCTAAGGACAGCACTCACATCCATGCCTGCGGCAGGATTCGAACCTGCGACCGTAGCGGTCACGCGGTTCCAGACTGAAGCGCCTAGAACCGATCGGCCACATAAGGGAAATCAGAGCTCGTACGGAAAGACATAGGTGTTCATTCTTTCCGCGCTCTATATGAGATTGGAATAATAGAGAATTGTGAAGGTGGTTCGATGAACCCTCTGCCAGGAACTTAAATGTGATTTACAGAGCATCCATGTAGATGTAGATCTATCGGTATTCGAGCGCTAGGTTGCATGTGCACTGTACCAGCGTCCTCAAACGGAGAATTTTTGATCACCCCTTATATTGCCTGCAAGCGAATTAATTGTCGTTAAATTCTGATAAAGGGAAATATAAGTGTATTTGATAATTTACTGAGAAATTTTTAATTAATTGTTTCAATTCAAAAGCACGCTGGCTTTTCTTAAAGTGGAAATTATAAGTCGTAGAGTAGTTTCTCATAAAATCTATTTTATTAACGCCGTTTGCATCTGTTATAATAAATGCAGCTTGGTTGTCTTAATTATAAGGACCAATAACGCACATCGACCCAGCTCAGCCCTTAAACACATTCCGTAGCGAGGCCTTCGTTCTACCACTGCACCATAACGATGGGAGGAAAGCCCACTCACGAGAAGAACACCGTAAGTACCATCACCTGATTTCCCAGAAACTTCTCTCAGTGGAAGGGGTTCAAAATAAGCCAACACTTGTCTCGGCTTACCCGCAGATACTCGACCGTTTCTGAGAAAACAGCCGTCAAAGTTTTCGAAAGCTTTATGAACGTTTTAGCGAGCAAATCGCAGTGGTGGCTCACTGGCCAGCTTTGCGGCTTCATACTCTCGCGCCCCTGTTCGAAACCCAATTATTATTCTTATTTTCTTTTCGTTTATCTATACATTCCGAAGAAGATTACTACAGGAAAGCTTTCCAAAGTACACAGCAATAACGTTGTCATTATTCGTCTACAAATTGCATGTGTGGTGAATAAATTAAAAAAACAATAAGTGAAGGAGAAAATTATTTGGAACTGTTTTTGGTGAAATTACTGTAGCATAACTTGATTCGTAATCAATTGGAAGTGCCGGTTTTCGATAAAGTGATACGTGGTTTGGCGCGAAATTGTTGCGAACGTGTGAAAACTTCACCTATGTTTCTTTCCCGAGTGAGATTCATACGGAGAAATGTTGTGGTAAATCTAGCTTCACGCTCTGCTTGTAGCGTTCGGAATATCTATGTTTCGAATGTCTATACCATCCAGGGAATGAACCAAACCCTACTGAAGAATAAACATACAAATAAAACATAAGAATTAATATGAGAACTGATATAAGAATGAAATATAAGAATATGTGAAGTTAGAAAGATTGAAACCTCTGAAAATACGGCAGAAAAACTTATTGCATAATAAATGTGTGACAATTATTGAGAAACGCAGTGGTAATTTTACAATTAACATAGCGTTCTCGTATCCCCTAAACTTATAGAAAACATTCGCATTACAGACATAGGTAGTTAACTGAAAAAAGAAAATAGAAGCAATAATCATTTTTCAAATACAGGGAGCGAAAGTGAGAGCCATCCACGACGTTGGTTGAGACTATCGTGCGATGAAAGGTATCTACATTACGTGTCAAAAACATTGATCTTCGTTTTCGCAGAATCGGTCACTGTCTACCGATAAGCGGAGACACGTGTTTGCTTATTTTGGTTCCCCTTCCACTAACCCAAGTTTCTCCTCGTCAGTTCCCTGTGAACAAACAGTCTGTCACACAAATATCTACATCGCAGGGTGTCAAGAAGTTGAGATGAACTCATAGTTAAGTGGATAATTGTCAGAGGAAACAGCTTGGTGCTCTGGTGATTGCAAATAGTGGACAGAACCAACGGACCCGTTTTCCTCGACGAACGCATTATATGCGCGAGCTTCTAGCAATGACGTTACCAGCCGGGTCTCTCAGAGCACACTGCAGTTCGCACCGTTACAAATACACACACACACACACACACACACACACACACTCACACACACACGCATACATACATACATACATACGCAGATGTACAGAAGTGCAAACAAACAGGAAATAAATGGGACGTGGGCCACTCACAGCCGGGCACCGCATATTTATCCAAACAAAACTGCCCGGTGCCCTCTCGGCCGCACGTGGCAGCATCGCTCGCTCTCTACGATGTTACGCTTTTTTAAACAGAAAAAACCCTGCAGTAAATTTCCGCGTTCCTGTCCGCCGTCAAATAGCGCACTGGTGGTACTCTCAAATGGCGTATTTCTACAACGAATCTCTGTTAAACTAAAAATAAATAAATAAACAACTGACGAAGCGACGTCTCCTGTCGGCGGTCTTTTTACTGACTGGTAATAAAAAGATCAATGCAAAGATCGCATGCCGCGTTTTAAAAACGCCGTGCAGGAGTACAGAGTGTGTGCGCCGGGAATGGGGAGGCGCTATTATGTCGAGTTCGCGATCGACGCATCGGCGGACATTAAAATCCGATTGCGTGCGCGCGTGAGATAAGCGCTTATGGGGAGCGGACGTGATGTAAATAGGAGAGCAGCTGCGTGCGCCCCGGGAATAAACACGCGCTAAACGAAATTACGGTGCGGCCGGCTAACGCGCTAAATGACGCGCGCAGAGTGGACTCCGGGCTGCAGCCTGGCGTGGCCGGGGACGAGGCGCCACGTCGCATTCCGTATTCATGAGCCGGTCAGAAATAAAACTGACCTGAAAACGCGACGCCTGCGGTCAGGTCGCGACCACGCACACACACACACACACACACACACACACACACATACACACACACACACACACACACAAACTGACCTCGGGCAGCAATCTGGTCTCCGACCTGACTGACACTGTTTTTATGTCCTTCCCTACCGCGACTTACGTGTGGAAAGGTTAAAAAAAATTTAAAGACAGAAAAGTGTTTTTAGAAGATAGGCGCGACAGACTCGACGAGGTGCATTCTTAAAGCAACATATTTTTTCGGACAATTTCGACTGAACAAAACACATTTTTTTTTTGTGAGACATCGTGCAATATTCTCGCTTCAGCCCCTATACTTTCATGAATCCGTGATAGGTGGCGGCGCAATATGTAGCTTTCAAAATGGCGACTTTAACGGAGGTGCTTTTCAAGTAGGGAGCTGTCACTGAGTTTGTTTTGGCGGAAAACTAGAGCATCGCAGATATTCATAGGCACTTGCAGAATGTCTCCGGAGACCTGTAAGTGAACAAAAGCAGAGTGAGCCGTTGGGCGAGACGTCTGTCATTATCGCAACAAGGTGGCACAAACCTTTCCGATCTCCCGTCTGGCGGCCTGCCGCACACAGCTGTGACTCCTGCAATGTTGGAACGTGTCACTCGTATTGGAAGTGACCGACGGATGACAAAAAAATTGTTCAAATGTGTGTGAAATCTTATGGGACTTAACTGCTAAGGTCCCTAAGCTTACACACTACTTAACCTAAATTATTCTAAGGACAAACACACACACACCCATGCCCGTGGGAGGACTCGAACCTCCGCCGGGACCAGCCGCACAGGACGGATGACAATCAAACACCTCACAGCACTACTAGAGGTAGTGCTGACACAGTCGTCCACCATTCATGCTTAATGAAAAGAAACAGGAGAACATTTCGAGCATTTATGATGAACTTATGTGTTGATGAGCTCCACATAGATTTTTTTTTTTTTCGTTTGGTATAAAACTCATGTCCCCAAAGTTTGTAAAAGTATTTTTGAAACACCCTAACACAGCCAGAAAAAAATTAGCATACTCTTTTAGAGGTTTCCAGTTCACTCGAGATTTATTGTTGCAATATTGCATATCCCGTACATGAAATGATTACATTTACAGATCAATAGCACAAGTGATCCTGAGGTACCAGTTATACACCTATCTTGAAACACCCATATTACACTATTGGCCATTAAAATTGCTACACCACGAAGGTGACGTGCTACAGACGCGAAATTTAACCGACGGCAAGAAGATGATGTGATATGCAAAGGATTAGCTTTTTAGAGCATTCAAACAAGGTTGGCGCCGGTGGCGACACCTACAACATGCTGACATGAGGAAAGTTTCCAACCGATTTCTCATACACAAAGAGCAGTTTATCTGCGTTGCCTGGTGAAACGTTGTTGTGATGCCTCGTGTAAGGAAAAGGAGTGCGTACCACCACGTTTCCGGATTGTAGCCTATCGCGATTGCGGTTTATCGTAACGGGGCATAGCTGCTCTCGTTGGTCTTGATCCAATGACTGTTAGCAGAATATGGAATCACTGGGTTCAGGAGGGTAATAAAGAACTCCGTGCTGGATCTCACCGGCCTCGTATCACTAGCAGTCAAGATGACAGGCATCTTATCCGCATGGCTGTAACGGATCGTGTAGCCACGTCTCTATCCCTGAGTCAACCATCTGCACGAACAATTCGACGACGTTTGCAGCAGCATGGACTATCAGCTCGGAGACCATGGCTGCCGTTACCCTTGACGCTGCATCACTGACAGGAGCGCCTGCAATGGTGTACTCAACGACGAACCTGGGTGCACGAATGGCAAAACGTCATTTTTTCGCATGAATCCAGGTTCTGTTTACAGCATCATGATGGTCGCATGTGTGTTTGGCGACATCGCGATGGACGCACATTGGAAGCACGTATTCGTCATCGCCATACTGGCGTATCACCCGGCGTGATAGAATGGGGTGCCACACGTCTCGGTCACCTCTTGTTCGTATTGACGGCACTTTGAATAGTGGGCGTTACATTTCAGTTGTGTTACGACCCGTGGCTCTACCCTTCATTCGATCCCTGCGAAACCCTACATTTGAGCAGGATAATGCACGACCGCATGTTGCAGGTCCTGTATCGGACTTTCTGGATACAGAAAATGTTCGACTGCTGCCCTGGCCAGCACATTCTCCAGATCTCTCGGCAACTGACAACGTCTCGTCAATGGTGGCTGAGCAACTGGCTCGTCACAATATGCCAGTCACTACTCTTGATGAACTGTGGTATCGTGTTGAAGCTGCATGGGCAGCTGTACCTGTATACGTCATCCAAGCTCTGTTTGACTCAATGCCCAGGCGTATCAAGGCCGTTATTACGGCCAGAGGTGGTTGTTCTGGGTACTGATTTCTCAGGATCTATGCACCCAAATTGCGTGAAAATGTAATCAGATGCCAGTTCTAGTATATTTGTCCAATGAATACCCGTTTATCATCTGCATTTCTTCTTGGTGTAGCAATTTTAGTGGCCAGTAGTGTTGCAGTATAGCCTCCACAAGCGGCAGTGCAGGCGCTGACTCTCGTCTATGGTGCCGATGAGAATACTGTCCTGGGATACATTACTCCAGGCCTGCTGAAGTTGTTCACATAGTTCTTCTAGAATTGTTGCTTCACGAATCACACGAGTCACTTCTCGTTCCATCATACTCCCAATGTGCTCAATTTTATACAAGTCTAGAGATCGTGCTGGCCAGGAAATTTGCTGCACTTCGTGCAGATACGTTGAGTTTCACGAGCAGTGTGTGGGCGAGCATTATCCTTTCGGAACAACACGTGACCTTCCTGTTGCAGGAACGGCTAAAGAATGGATCTTACAACATTCTGCACGTTCCGAATGCTGGTTAGCGTCCCCTCCAGAAACAACAGAGGCGAACGACTGTTGTAGCTTATAGCATCCCAGACCATAAAGCCGACAAAGGGGCCAGCGTGTCTTGGATGAATGCACTCTAAGAGACAGCACTCACCAGCTCTACCTCGTACGCACAGACGACCATCACTTGCGTGCAAGCAAAATCTACTTTCATCTCTGAAGACCATAGCGTACCGTTCCATCTTCCAAGCGATCATCTAACGGCACCAGTCGAGACGTCTTCATCGAAGCTGTGGCAAGAGTGGAATATACACTCCTGGAAATTGAAATAAGAACACCGTGAATTCATTGTTCCAGGAAGAGGAAACTTTATTGACACATTCCTGGGGTCAGATACATCACATGATCACACTGACAGAACCACAGGCACGTAGACACAGGCAACAGAGCATGCACAATGTCGGCACTAGTACAGTGTATATCCACCTTTCGCAGCAATGCAGGCTGCTATTCTCCCATGGAGACGATCGTAGAGATGCTGGATGTAGTCCTGTGGAACGGCTTGCCATGCCATTTCCACCTGGCGCCTCAGTTGGACCAGCGTTCGTGCTGGACGTGCAGACCGCGTGAGACGACGCTTCATCCAGTCCCAAATATGCTCAATGGGGGACAGATCCGGAGATCTTGCTGGCCAGGGTAGTTGACTTACACCTTCTAGAGCACGTTGGGTGGCACGGGATACATGCGGACGTGCATTGTCCTGTTGGAACAGCAAGTTCCCTTGCCGGTCTAGGAATGGTAGAACGATGGGTTCGATGACGGTTTGGATGTACCGTGCACTATTCAGTGTCCCCTCGACGATCACCAGTGGTGTACGGCCAGTGTAGGAGATCGCTCCCCACACCATGATGCCGGGTGTTGGCCCTGTGTGCCTCGGTCGTATGCAGTCCTGATTGTGGCGCTCACCTGCACGGCGCCAAACACGCATACGACCATCATTGGCACCAAGGCAGAAGCGACTCTCATCGCTGAAGACGACACGTCTCCATTCGTCCCTCCATTCACGCCTGTCGCGACACCACTGGAGGCGGGCTGCACGATGTTGGGGCGTGAGCGGAAGACGGCCTAACGGTGTGCGGGACCGTAGCCCAGCTTCATGGAGACGGTTGCGAATGGTCCTCGCCAATACCCCAGGAGCAACAGTGTCCCTAATTTGCTGGGAAGTGGCGGTGCGGTCCCCTACGGCACTGCGTAGGATCCTACGGTCTTGGCGTGCATCCGTGCGTCGCTGCGGTCCGGTCCCAGGTCGACGGGCACGTGCACCTTCCGCCGACCACTGGCGACAACATCGATGTACTGTGGAGACCTCACGCCCCACGTGTTGAGCAATTCGGCGGTACGTCCACCCGGCCTCCCGCATGCCCACTATACGCCCTCGCTCAAAGTCCGTCAACTGCACATACGGTTCACGTCCACGCTGTCACGGCATGCCACCAGTGTTATAGACTGCGATGGAGCTCCGTATGCCACGGCAAACTGGCTGACACTGACGGCGGCGGTGCACAAATGCTGCGCAGCTAGCGCCATTCGACGGCCAACACCGCGGATCCTGGTGTGTCCGCTGTGCCGTGCGTGTGATCATTGCTTGTACAGCCCTCTCGCAGTGTCCGGAGCAAGTATGGTGGGTCTGACACACCGGTGTCAATGTGTTCTTTTTTCCATTTCCAGGAGTGTAGTTGTGCGTCTCCGTAGTCCCACTACTAATAACTGACACGTCCGGTTTCACACAGCCCTCTATCGGTGCTGTGGTAGCTGTACTATCTGCCACTGCTGGTCTTACAATAGGGCTGTGCTGCTTGGAAGTCCAGAACGTCGTCTATGGGTGCGAGGATGTTCGCATGACCACTGATACCAACATCGTTGCGCAGTTGACGCAGGGAGCCCAACTTGTGCGCCAATTCTGCGGAAAGGCGATTCCGTCACTCGGAAGGCCACAGTTTTATCCCTTTCAAACTCGCTTTTTTGGTTATTAGAAGAGTGAGGGCATCTTCCGGCTGTGAACATTCCCTGTTAAAGGGCAGACGCAGATGGCGCTCTGGTAGTTATGCCATTAGGCTATCTTTTGGTGGACGACGTTGAATCCATTACTAGTACATCTACTATTCTCCAGGTAGCATATACCATCATCGGATCAAAATCAACGTCGTCTTTCCAGGTGTTCTAGTCTTCTTCCTACAGTATATATAAAAATACATATGAAATCAGAACAATATTCACTGCTAAGCTATCGATCAATATATTGGTAAATAACAGCCGTCATGCTCAACAGTTGTGTGTGTAGTGGCAATGCTGAGAGGCGTTAGTTATACTTTTGAAGTAGTGTACTCGCACTGCTTTCAGTGCTGGTATGGTCCACTTGTACTTGACAAGAGACAGAAGTAACGAATTTTCAATGAAACGGGCAGCGGCGGAGACTGTCGAGTTGGGTCTCTGGGCAAACGGAGACGGCCAGTTCGGAGATTACGTCACAGCGAGTATGCAGACATTTCTGATCTCTACACGCTATCCTGTCTGGTCAAAACAGGCACGCATGTTGGGATCGATGTTTTATGACCTAGCGGAGCTCTTTGGCCCAGGCGGATGCGTGACATGTCTCGCGGGAATCTCTTTGGTTTGCGGTGCCCAAACACAGATGTTGCCTCGAGAATTCGTTTGCTGCACTCGCATGTCGTCGCCTCAGTTCCTAGTCTGGGGTGCCCGAGTTGCCGTTGCGTCTCGTTCGTGTTCTGGTCTTGATTCGGCTCGCTCATGCAGTGACAGGTTGCTGTTTCACATCACGTCATAGTTATCCAAGGAAAATCTCTTGCCATTTACTTGGCTTTCCGATCCGAAGGCAGAACTTCGTGTATTTGTGTATGTTTGAGTCGTGTGTTCGTGGGGATCAGAATATCCATATATGCTATTGCCATCTGTGCTCATGTTTAATTATAAAACGCCCTCTCATTCAGTAGCAACTCAGTTCGATTCTTTAATACCATCATTTTCATTTTGCGTGTGCTGTAAAATAATTAACCTCTTTAGTACTAAGTTTTAATTTCGATGTTGTCTTTGCCTGAAAAGATTCAATGTATGTCTTAGCATTCTGTAAAAAGCGAGTTTTTATTTTTTAACAGTGTAAGTTATTAACAAATCTGGTGCCTATGGGCTCATTTATTTCAAAATCTTCCTTGTTACTTCTGGAAGCATGTAGTTATATAAGCTCAAGTTTTACAACGGTCCAAGTAGTGACTGCACCCCTGTTTAACTACACCGCGGTATTGTTTTGTATTATCTAATTTTCCATCACTATTGGATGAGTATTTGCATAGCAAACTGACGACAAATGTAGTTTCGTCGCCAGTACAAGCCGCAGATCAACTTTTGCCGAATGCTTGGAGAAAAGCTCTCTTCCGAGTGTTCAGAGGTCAGGTGTATAGCATTGAGGTTCACAGTTGTTTGAAAGTATACGAACTGTATAAACTACACTACTGGACATTAAAATTGCTACACCACGAAGATGACGTGCTACAGACGCGAAATTTAAACGACAGGAAGAAGATGCTATGATATGCAAATGATCAGCTTTTCAGGGCATTACCACAAGGTTGGCACCGGTGGCGACACCTACAACATGCTGACATGAGGAAAGTTTCCAACCGATTTCTCATACACAAACAGCAGTTGACCGGCGTTGCCTGGTGAACCGTTGTTGTGGTGCCTCGTATAAGGAGGAGAAATGCGTACCATCACGTTTCCGACTTTGATAAAGGTCGGATTGTAGCCTACCGCGATTGCGGTTTATCGTATCGCGACATTGCTGCTCGCGTTGGTCGAGAGCCAATGACTGTTAGCAGAATATGGAATCGATTGGTTCAGGAGGGTAATACGGAACGCCGTGCTGGATCACAACGGCCTCGAACCACTAGCAGTCGTGATGACAGCAATCTTATCCGCATGGCTGTAAGCCAGCCGATGTGGCCGAACGGCTCTAGGCGCTACAGTCTGGAACCGCGCGACCGCTATGGTAGCAGGTTCGAATCCTGCCTCGGGCATGGATGTATGTGATGTCCTTAGGTTAGTTAGTTTTAAGTAGTTCTAAGTTCTAGGGGACTGATGACCTTAGAAGTTAAGTCCCATAGTGCTCTGAGCCATTTTTGAACGCATGGCTGTACCGGATCGTGCAGCCACGTCTCAATCCCCGAGTCAACAGATTGGGACGTTTGCAAGACAACAACCATCTGCACGAACAGTTCGACGACGCATGCAGCAGCATGGACTATCAGCTCGGAGACCATGGTTGCGGTTACCTTTGATGCTGCATCACAGACAGGAGTGCCGGCGATGGTGTACTCAACGACGATCCTGGGTGCACGAATGGCAAAACGTCATTTTTTCGGAAGAATCCAGGTTCTGTTTACAGCATCATGATGGTCGCATCCTTGTTTGGCGACATCGCGGTGAACGCACATTGGAATCGTGTGTTCGTCATCGCCATACTGGCGTATCTCGTGATGGTATGGGGTGTCACTGGTTACACGCCTCGGTCACCTCTTGTTCGCATTGACGGCACTTTGAACAGTGGACGCTACATTTCAGATGTGTTACGACACATGGCTCTACCCTTCGTTCCATCTCTGCGAAACCCTAAATTTCAGCAGGATAATGCACGACCGCATGTTGCAGGTCCTGTACGGGCCTTTCTGGATACAGAAAATGTTCGACTGCTGCCCTGGCCAGCACATTCTCCAGATCTCTCACCAATCGAAAACGTGTGGTCAATGGTGGCCGATCAACTGGTTCGTCACAATACGCCAGTCACTACTCTTGAAGAACTGTGGTATCGTGTTGAAGCTGCATGGGCGGCTGTTTCTGTACACGCCATCCAAGCTCTGTTTGACTCAATGCCCAGGCGTATAAAGGCCGTTATTACGGCCAGAGGTGGTTGTTCTGGGTACTTAATTCTCGGGATCTATGCACCCAAATTGCGTGAAAGTGTAATCGCGTGTTAGTTAGTTCTAGTATAATATAGTTGTCAATGAATACCCGTTTATCATCTGCATTTCTTCTTGGTGTAGCACTTTTAATGGCCAGTAGTGTATGTGTACTGTACAGAAGATCTTCTACAAGTCGAATTCCATTAATCTCGAAGTTTCATAGTCCTTGCACCCTCCCCCCTCCTCTTAATTGCATTATATTCTGCTGGCAGTACTGAATAATTCTTCCTTCCTGATACAAATGAGTCTGTTTTCCGCTGTGCTTGCAAGGTTAAGTGATGTCGATACATACGTTTCCACAGGGGCTTGCTGGATAAACAGAGGTATCAGTTACTACGTGTAATTCAGATTTTTTTGGTTTAGCTGTTAACTTTCTTTAAATGCCTGCAGTTGTCTTTCATAATGGCTTAGTGAATCTTGAGAGCAGGTGGGCATGGCTGGGTATCCCGACAAGGAGAGAGCAACCGTCAGTTTTCAAGCGAGCCTGCACTGACAAAAGCGTACGTCAGGACAGGGCAAACTGTGGAATTCCCAGAGGACGGCGAAGACTGTGCTGCATGGTTCTGCCAGAGAATGCTGCCATTTCAGTTCCCTGTCAATGTAACGCCACGATCGATACCTTCACCGTAGCCAAAATACCGTTAAACTCAGAAAAAATACAAGAATTGTTTAAACAAGAGGTGTCTTCTATTGGATAGTAGACGACTGAGTCTTTACAAAAGTATAGTCCGCATTTTAACATTTATTTCGAAATGCTAATAGGTTTCATAGAATGAAATTTCACAGTTGTAATCAAAGTGCCATTCGATGACGGACATTGCTCAGTAGCAAAAGATACAGGAAAAATTTGATAAATATTCGAAATACAAGCGTCCACTTGAGATAATAGTAATTATAGTTAAGTAACTCATTTTAGAGTAAACTAGCAACAAATCACTAGAGGAATTTAATAGAATACATTGAAAAATAGTAATAAGGGTAATTCAAATGGAAGGAACAGATTTCGAAAAATATTGCGAGTCTTATGGTCGCACAGACACTACACCATACACTCAACTTGAGTACGATGCGGTGCTAGAGAAACGTCGAAACCGTAGTCCATTTCATTCCACACATGAATTAACAGGTCATTGATTATTGAATCCACAGCATCAACCATTGGATTTCTCTGCTCTTAAAGAGTATTTGTCATAGCTGGAACAAAGACTTCGTCTTTTATGTACCCCACAGAAAAAAGTCGCAAGGTGTGAGATCTGGTGACCTGAGAGGCCAAAAGCAATGGACAAGATCTTGTTGTCCACCTCTTTCAATCCAACTTTGGGGATGGTGTTGCTAAGATATTTCATGGTCAGAGTAAGGCACGGCGCCATCATGCATAAAAATTAAATCATTGGAATCTACGGGAAGTTCAGCAAACAACAAATTTTGCAGCAAGTCCACGTACGACATTCCTGTCACAGTTTCGTCTGCAAAAAAATAAAGGTCCATAAACTTTGTGAACAGAAATGGCACAAAACATATTCATTTTCGGTGTTCTTTCACTTTCAACGACGCCGTCAGGATTTTGTGACTCCCAAGTCTTACATTTGGACAAGAAGAGAATAGAAGCTTTCCAAATGTGGTGCTACAGAAGAATGCTGAAGATTAGATGGGTAGATCACATAACTAATGAGGAGGTATTGAATAGAATTGGGGAGGAGTTTGTGGCACAACTTGACAAGAAGAAGGGACCAGTTGGTAGGACATGTTCTGAGGCATCAAGGGATCACAAATTTAACATAGGAGGACAGCGTGGAAGGTAAAAATCGTAGAGGGAGACCAAGAGATGAATACACTAAGCAGATTCAGAAGGATGTAGGTTGCAGTAAGTACTGGGAGATGAAGAAGCTTGCACAGGATAGAGTAGCATGGAGAGCTGCATCAAACCAGTCTCAGGACTGAAGACCACAACAACAACAACAAGTCTTACATTACGGCGGTTTACTTTATCCGATGGATGAAACGTCAATTCATCCGAAAAGATGAGTCGTTTGGAAACGATACCCTTTGAAATATCCTGGAGAACTGAAATGAAAAATTCGTACCTTCCGTTGCGGTCGCCGGAACGCATTTGCTACAGTAACTGCAACTTGTAAGGCTTCATACGCAGGCGTCATTTCAGATCACGCAACACCGTTGTTTGTGGATCTGAAGTTCCTGGTCAGACCACCTTGTGAACTTCCGACGGCTCCCTGTGAACGGGTTTGGATACGCTCGACATTTTCATCAGACTTGCGTGGCCGACCAGTGCTTTTCCCCTTGCATATCGAACCAACTTCGAAGAATTTTCTGCTTGTGCAGAGGCGGCTTCTTGCTGAATCGACGACTTCAACAATGGATTGACTTGGGGCAAATTCCAAGAGACAAGATGATTTTTCTATTGGTGCAGCCGCTACAAATAAACAGCATCAGCTGTGACAAAGCTTCGAATATTCCTCTACCCCAGGTGCAAAGGCTTTCTATCTTTTATAATTTGTCTGTGATAAACAATTGAGATCCGTTCTTTCTTTTTTGTAACTCCTGGTATGAAACATCGTATATCAATAAACTAGGTGATGTCTATTTTCTAGAAATGATTAGAGTGTATGTCTCAGCCATTATTAATTTGCATATTCAGGAAGGACTTGTCAACTAAGCGACATGAGGTTATCACAAACGGAAAGAGCAAGGAAAATCCTTCGGAAATGAATGGGTTCATGCTACTTTTAATGACTCATTTTAAATTAATCTTAGTCTGGTAACTTACGATAAAAGAAATTTAATAAATGATTGCTGAAGCCAAACATTAAATTTAAACAGATGCCCACATGTTTAGTATCGGTCGATGCCGCTTTGAAAGTAGGACAACGTGCTGATAACAGTTTTAATGTAGGTTGTAAGACACTGTTTTTATGTTCATTTCTCTGTATTTGGGAAGTAAAAATGTCGGTTTTGGGAGCAGAGTGGGGCATGGGTATACAGGGTGAGACTGGGCGCTCAGAGTGAGGGACAGTGTGTTAACCACCTCAGAGCGATTCGCGTGTTATCCGAGTCTGAAAGTTTAATAGAAGTTACCTGGGCTGCCGCAGTGTTGGACTTTGTTCAGTTCGGTGCGGCTGAGTAAGTTTCAGACCTAATAAAAATCTACGTCCACTGGCACGGAACTTGAATTATTCGTGTGGAATATCGCGTTGGACAAGAGAATTTTCGAGTAGTGGCACCGAAACTCAGCGATCTGGAATGAATATTCGGAACTATGAACTTACGAGTGCTTTGGTGATAGTCTTAGTTTACAGTGCTGAAATCTGCGAAATTAGTTGGCAGAAAACAAAAAGCTACTTAGCGCTGAGAGTTAACCTCATTCTCGCGCAATTTTTTGGCGGGCTAGGTACTCACGTGCCCCTCTGTGCAACGCTGAATAAAGTAGCATGAAACGAACTGTCGTGTGTTGCCTAATGTTATTGATTACTCACTGCATATATTTCAATAACCACGGACGTTAGAAGCACAGACTTTCAAGTTGGGTGGTATAGGTACGACACCAAAGGGTCAAACAATTTAGCGATGACACGCAATATATTATTGCATAAGATCGCAGTGTCCACGTGCCATGGTGGATGTTTGGAGCTATGATACTGTCGATTTTTGATATCTGTAAGTACCGGGTGATCAAAAAGTAAGCAGAAATTTGAAAACTTAATAAACCACGGAATAATGTAGATAGAGAGGTAAAAATTGACACACATGCTTACAATGACATGGGATTTTATTAGAACCAAAAATCGTACTTTTTAAGCAGTCTTGTGTATCAAGAAGTTAAATATATGACAAGAAAATATCCAGATTTGTAATTTTTTTTATCATTTGTTAAAGGCTTGTAACGACGAAGCTAGCAAGTCGTATAAAGTGTAGTATATCAAAACACTTGCAATTCAAGCAATAACAGGCGAAGTGGAACCACGTCTGTAATCTCCAACTGCACACTTTGACCAGCGAATTAGTACCGGTAAAATGATGGTATGCGATGTTCTAAACAGCCAGTGTTTAACTATCGTGCCCCCCCATAATTTTAACATTTTATTTCAACATACGTAATGAAAACACCTGTAGCACCTCTGCCCCCTCCTATACAAACCAAGCGTCTTTTAACTTGAAGAAATACAGCAACCAACCACTTGTTATACAGCATTGCATTTCGGTCTTTTATCCATCTTCAACTGTCTTAATATCTTCATAAATACCGTTTTAATCGAGTGCGTTTAGAACGCTGCCGTTTTTATTCTATACTACTACGACCGTTTTTCACATTTTTCAAATAGCACACGCTCTTACAGCTCTACTGGTGCAGCAATGCTGTAGTGTACTAGTGAGGTAAAAACTGAGTTATATATGCATATAAATGGTACAAGCTAAAGAATAAAAAACAGCTGTAACATTCAAAATGCAATTGCCAAAAATGATGTATCTGCGACGATGTAATTCTGTTACTCCAATTCAAAATGGGTGAAAGTCAAAAAGGTGTATTAACATTACATATTCTATATAGAAGTGGTTAGTGGCTGTATTTCTTAAACTTAATTAACTGGTAACCATGGAGCTCAGCTACCATTAACGTGCATAAATTATAACGGGTGATCAAAAATTTCCGTTTGAGGGCGTTGCCGCAGCGTACACGCAACCGAGTGTGACTCTGCCGCGGGTATATAAGCACACACATGTAGGCAAGGGGTTACAGTGACCTTCTAAAGGAAACTTTTTGGTCGCCCCTTATAAGGAAAATGTCTTATGCCTCTACCTTTGTCTTTCACCTTTGCTGTTTACGCTGAAGAAGGCATAAATGAAACAATCAGAAGCCTCTGAAAAGTGGTGCTGCAGGGTATTGTTAAGACCATAAGGATTGATTGATTGGGGAATGCCAGCGATGCGCCAGCTAGAACAAAAACTAATAAAGTAATAAAGTGAGTGAGAGTGAGTGTATGTGTGAGTGTGGGAGGGAGAGAGAGGGAGAGAGAGGGGGAGAGAGAGAGAGAGAGAGAGAGAGAGAGAGAGAGAGAGAGGGGAGTTGAGTAATTGTTACGAATACTTGCGGAAAAGTGTAGTCGAACGAAGTGAGGCAGGAAAGAATACCAGAGAAAGGCCTAGGTAATAAGAGATCGTAGACGAAGTAGTATCTATGCTGGACTGAAAAGGATAGCTGGTAAGCTACATCAGAGCAGGCTTAGGGACGGTGGCTAGAACCAGAACTTCAGTTACTTTGTTGCAGTGTTCTCCTTAAGAATGAAACCTTCCCCCCTCCTTCCCCCTCCCGTTAAAATAAATTACACGTTAATACTTAGCTTGTACTCTCCCACCTTAGTCTTGCACCTTCAAGTCTTTGTACTGCGGAAGATGTTTTCACATAATTCTCAAGGACTTTTAATACACTTTTAAGAAACTTTTGACCTCAAATGATTACGGAACGTACCTCAGAGGCAATGTTCGTATGTAGACAATCATTTTTACTTTGCGAAAATGGATTATGTTACAAGAATGTGTGATGGTCACGGCCGACCTTACTTTGTAGGTGTAGAGTTCCGAAATTTATGGCTGACAAACACGAAATGTACTCAGTAAGTCCACGGAATTTATTGGACTTTCGTTTAAACATACCTTGGTGATTGATTACTCGTAGCAGCACAACTCACGGCACCTGAAGAACACGGATGGGTGGCTGATCGATACACTGTGCGTGAAGTGGAACAATTCGCCTGAACAACCGGAAGTAAACCATCCTTCGGTCACGTCGAGAAAGCCTGAGACATCACAACATAACAGCTGGATTCCTTCTCCTCTTCTGAAGTCTTCAATGTTGCAGCAGGGTAATTATATTACCAGACTTCTTTGCGAGATTTTGATGGAGAGCCTCAGTCATTCGCAGATATTGCAGAAACACTTTTTTTAGGGGGCAGAAGGGGGGAGGAGCACAAATCACAAACGGTCTGAACAGTGCCGATAGTTTTTAAAATTTTCTTTTTTTTGCCACTGAGGTTAGGTTTCACCTTATTTATTGAAATCAAACACTCCAGTGGCAATTACGTAGTGGTTTTATTCACATGACCGGTTTCGACTCAGTTACTAGCTATTTTCAAGTGTAAAGTGTGCGTCGAGGACAGCACGGCCATATAATAAAATGTGTAAGTTACGGCAACGTAGGTCGCTGTGTGGAGTAGCTGTGTTTGTAATCATTTCAGTAGATATAGTACGAGGGCGAATTATGTACATAATTATTGCTTTATATGGGGTGGTCTGAAACACTTCTAAGGGTGTTGAATGGTAAGTTGTACTGAGAAATAATTATTAAGAAAAAAATCGATACTTTCCGCCGTTTTCGAGTTAATTAGCATTGAAGTTAACCAGTCAGGCTGTTGTTCGTGCACATTCAAGCGGCCCTCCAAAGACGGTATCACCAAATGCGTTCTTCGTTTGGTTTCCTAAAAGCGAACAAGAAAGCGACACATAAACTGTACGTGGGACGGTAGTAAGGTCCGAACCCGAGCCAAATGCTGAGCCGTCTCGTGCGCTATTATCTGTTCTATGTGAAGAACTGGCACTAACAGTATCAGGCAGGCTGCTTGAATTTAAGCGCGCAAGGGCCTTATTTGCATAATTCAATGATAATTAACTCGGAGAAGGCACAACGTATCGATTTTTTTAACTATTACTTCTCGGCACAACTTATCCTGCGACGCCCTTACAAACTTCAGAGACTGCTACTGGCCACCCAGTATACTACGTAATTTTTGTGTTTGCATTAATTTATACATCAAATGTTGCCATTTACTGTACTTAATCGTTAGTAAGCTTACGCTTCACTGGTAATTATATGAATGGTTTTTTACTACTACTACAACTATTGCTAGTATCAATTGTTTGAGTGAGTAGAATGCAGAAACGTAGTGCATAAGGTCATGAGATGAAATCAACCGCTGAGGACGAATTATTTTTTCAGACTCTAAGAGCCTCCGGACGCCGTGTCGTATAAAGAGACAGCAAGCGTTGTCTGCAGAGCTTTCAGCGTCCGTTGAGAGTTAATTTGAGTGAAGCCGTCAGAGGTCGCATATTACTGGATTTTTTATTAGACATTTCGCTATGCCAATAAAAGCATCTTCAGATATGCATCGCCTGGCTCCGCTCACCATCAAACACATTTCGTTTCATGGTGTCACACAGCATAGGTCGAACTGGTGACGTGTTGGCCGCATTTGATGAACATCATAATATGTAAACGTTGAAAGAATGATGCTAATAAAAAATAAGCAAACAATACGCGACCTGTGGCGGTTTGTTCTTTCATTAAAGAGGCAGCTTCACTGTGAGTACGTGAAACTTTTCCATGTACCCCTGCTAAAATTTAATCCTCATATTTCATGCTCAGAGTATCATTAGTACCATAGATAAGTTAGCAAAATGTGTCTACACATTATTACTTACATTATTTACGTTATTATTATTATTGCGATTATTATTATAATTTCATGTTTTCTTTTAAGTTTTAATGTTATTCTGCTGTTCTCCTCTTTCTATTAATTCAGTACCGGAACTTTGTACTACATCAACTTCTGAAGCACAGTATCTGATGTTAGTTTAAACAACATAATATCACAGTTTAGAGTTGTTGCTTAGGGAGGAAGACAGAGCGGGAGATGCGGAAGCCGGAGGATGGTGGGTGTGAGGGTGTGCGGTGGAGGCAGGGAGTACGGTGGGTGGAAGGAGAGGGGGAAGCCTTAGGAGGAAGGGTAACAACAAGCTTTGCAATTACCAAATTTCAGTTTAAACAAATAAAATGCTTCGAGGAACAATAAAAAATAACGAAAATTATTATAATCCTGGGATAACATGTTTTTTAGATATATCATCTGCACTTAATGGCCAGTCGCACTACGTTGGTAGCAGGCAAGTTAAGTAACTTTTTCTTTCTAAACAGGACAGCGGTCTAGATCGCAGTAAGTCATATATTTTTAATTCTGGGAACTGGTTTCGTTCATTACAATCATCTTCAGACCAAAGACTGCAGACGTCTTAAGGAATCGGTCCAAGGAGATGCTGTCTGGTTCCGACTGGTACCTGTCATCAAACTCCTCATGACCGGGTCTCAGAACAGTCGTATAGACTACAACCGGGAGGACAGGTCGCAAGTACCGAGAGGACTCGCCGTCAAAAGGCAAAGGTCCCAAGTTCGAGTGCCAGTCAGACACACAGTTTTAACTGTTGCAATACCCTTGGGGGCGCGGTGGTTGAGTATTTTATGGACACTTTCTGAATATATTGTAATCTACAAAGTTATTTTATATTTTAAAATGTTGAAAAAATGTATTGACTTTTAATGAATTATTCCTCTAGATTCCATAAATGTCTTAAATTTTTGAATTAAACCTAACACAAAAATCTAAGTCTCAGTTTCCCTAGTGGCTGTCATTTGCAGTATTTTCAGATTCGGGATGTTACTTACTCGTCAATAGCTCTTTATGGTATGAACGACGGCAACAACAATCGATAAAATTTGCATTTTATGAACAATTTTTATGTGGTCATATAGTACACCCCGCCCCCTGGTAGCTCACGTTATTGAAAGTGCGTTAATATTACTGAGAATGTGCTAAGAGAAATATTGAGGTTCTGAACCCTACTTACACATCAGCATTTCTTAAAAAACTATGTTCTTAATATAGGCAACAAAAATTACAGAATTTTGTTTTTCTTATTTTTTTGGTTGATATGCGCGTTATGAAAACGCGTTGGTGTTGCTAGGGTTAATCTGCCAAGAAGTTTCAAATCAGCGCACATTCCGTTGCAGAGTTAAAATTCATTCGAGGAACACATACCGCCTACAGGAAATTCCTGTCATACGCTAACTGAAGAGTGTGTCAGGACTTCCACCATCTGGATTAGAATAAAATTTTACCAAGTCATCATTAGGCGGTCGCTCGTCACTAACAGCCCACTTCCACAACTGGACACGGGCCGAAGCAAAGGGGGGTATTCAGGCCGTAACGTAGAGACATGGTGCAAATCGTCGCCAGCGGCCGTGACCTGGATACGCTGCGCGGCGACCACAGGAGTGAGTTACGCCGGAACTGAGTATTAGCGCGTAACTAAGTGATGGCTGTCCGCGGACGTACGTCTGTCCCTGTGCCCGTGTGTGTGTGTGTGTGTGTGTGTGTGTGTGTGTGTGCGCGCGCCTGCAGCCGGCGGGCTATCGGTCTGTGTTAGGCGCGCAGCGCAGCGCCCTGGATTCATTAGTCTGCTTAGCGCGCCCCCACGACGCCGCGCAAATGTCGTCGCGGAACGCAATTAATCTTTGCTCACAGCGAGGCGGACGTAAAGCAGGAATTACGCGCCCGCTGCTGCGCATCACTGACGCACGGCTCGAGGCGAAACGCTGGGAGCCCAGCACCGAAGATGCAACCGTCCGCTCGTGGTCTCTTTCGGTCAAGACAAATAAGTTGCGAAACTAGTCACTGCGTGTATGCTTTCGTGATGATGATGGTCATGTTGGTGTGTGGGGCGCTCAATGTCGTGGTCATCAGCACGCCTGTAAATTCCAAATCTTTTCATTTCCAGTCTCGGCACATCCAGAATGATGACGAGATCATGAGGACAACACAAATACCCAATCCCCGGGCGGAGAAAATCCCTGATCTGGCCGGGAATCCAGCCCTGGACCACGTGATCCAGAGACAGCAACGTTAGCACTGAACCACGAGCTGCGGACGCACGTTTTAGTATCACGCTATTCTGTAAGTTGATCACTTTGACGCAACCTTACAAGCTTACTCGGCACATCGATAATTTTCATTTTTCGAATTTGCAGTCGTGTCGAAAACATTACTCCTACGGAAGGCAGTCTCTTACGCGTCGTAGCGAGCGGTACGCTCATCTGCAACGTAAAGGCACTACACCGACCAAAAGAATTAGCTGAACATGAGTATCAACGCCCGGCTTACCAAATGTATCTTGATACAGGCAATACATGTGACTTACTATATAATCTGAGATTTTCGCTTTCAATTAATGCAAAGACTAAAGTCATGCGCCATGTGTCGGCCGTGTTATGCATTACAGTATCAGGCGATCCCTCACCAGGAACTGACTACCGGTGTCGCAGTGTTTTCTTGTGAGATAAGAGACGGCATGTTGTATTTCACTAAGCACCTGCTATGCGACATTTCAAAGCAGTGCTAGTTGCAACGGCAGTCTGTTTGATCCAAGAAGGATTGACTTTCCGTCATGTTGTTCCAGATGCTAATGTCACTCCATCTGTGAGCCATAATTTCTGGACACACCATAGGCAGACAGGTCAGTGCACAAGTTGGACTAGGTCTTCGAGGCAGTAAAAATTCATCTGAACACCGATATCTGGCCATCTCAGAGATACGGCGTCGTATGGACACCGCCACAATACAGAAAAACGATGTCAGAAGGAGTCAACTAGCAACTTCGTTACTGGCGAACAACGTGACGACCGCGTTCTTTTGCGGAGACGCCATGGTGAATGGTAATTGCCAAATGTTGTCAAGAAATCGACATATTCGACCAAGGTTATGTGATGATACGAAGAGGCACCAGTATCGACAACCAAATGGATCTTGTCATTATCCACAGTGGCCTTACCACCAGGCAGTACATCCTGTTGGATAATGTGGTGGCTGCTTCGCCTGAAGTTTATCTCATGCACGATACCGCCAGGGCCCACGTGGCGGCGTCGCCAGGGTTGTTTTGGAAAGACTGGACATTGAAGTAATTGGTTGGTCAGAGACCACGTTTGCAGATGTGTCTATGGTCGTCCTGTTCCATCACAGACTCTCCAAGAATTCTCAAGTGCTCCCATAGAAGAATGGAAAACGACGCCAAAGGGCGAACTCCGTAGACCTCTACAGAATATGCCACGTGTCAGGTATTGATAAACGCTCACGAATAACTTACAGGTTATTGAAACTCTCAAAGACCAATGAAAATCACCGAGTATGACGGAAGGAATGATTGTTTCCACTTTCAGTTTTGTTTCTGTGGTGATCCCCTTTGTTTTCGGCATCTTCAGGACAATCCAGTTGTTGTTATGTGAATGAACGAGGATGTAATTATGTTTTCGTGTACTTAATATGTGAAAGATTAAGACATAATTTGGTAACACACCCAGTCCTCCGGTCCTCAATCGTTGCTTAATGGAGTGTGGTAGACGACAAAAATCATGTTCCACTAATTCTCTTGAGCAGGCTACTTCGCTTGATCGACCGCTGTAGCGACTGGCAATTGGCGGTGGCTACTTGTGACGGCCAATAGCTACTGCTCTTGTAGTTCGTTGAAACTGTTTACCTCGTCGGCGACAATGCGTCCGGTACTACCAAACTACAAGGTTTGGACAAAAATATAGAAACACCGCGAGAAACGCGTGCTTGAACATTCGCAATGGAGACGCTGGCCAGGCCTGCAGATGCAGACGCTAGCCAAGCCTGCAGGGTGCGCTCTTGATGTGGCGAAGAACGGCACCTGTTCAGTGTCCTCAACAATTTTTTTCTGTCGTGATTAAGACAGTGTTCTATGTCGGAGCTAAGTGAATTCGAACATGGGCAAATTATAGGTGCTCCATAACCAAAGTAGTGGAAGTATTTGGAGTTTCAGGAGGCACCGTATAGGAAATTTATACCACAGAGAAAAGGGGAAACATCATCCACTACGTCACAGCGCGGATGAAACTGTGTGTTGAGTGGTCATGAAAGACGACTCTGGCGAAAAATAAGAGGTCGGCAATTTCAAAAGTCACTGCAGAATTGAATGTCGCACTCGCGAACCCTGTCAGCACCAAAGCAACACGAAGGGAACTCCATACGAAGGTAAATTCAGGGCGATGTGTAATTCCAAAGGCCAGTAACAGGAAAATGTGGTGCCGAAGCCATGAAACCTGAACTATGGGAAAGTGGAAGAAAGCCATTTGGCTGGATGATCCTTGCTTCCCACTGGCCAACTTTACGTCCAAAGAGCGAAACATGACGGGAGTTATGTGATGACTTGGGCAGCAATATTGTGGTATTCCACGAGCCCCACGGTCACTCTGCTAGGTTAGCATTACTGTCAACCATTATGTGACCTTTTCTGTTGATCAGATCCATCCCACGGTTACAATGTTTGTTCCCCAATAGTGATATTATGTTCCAATACGACAGGGTTCCTGTTCACACAGGTCACATCGTCCAAGACTGGTTTTGTGAGCACAAGGATGAATTTTCGCATCTTCCCTGACCACCATAGCCACCGGATCTTAATATTATTGAGACTTTGTAGTCTAGTTTCGAAAGTTGGCTGCGTGATCGCTACCCATCCGCATCATCTTTACCGAAATTTGCCGTTATTTTGCATGCAGAATGATATAAGAGTCCCTTCAAAACCATATGTGACCTGTATTTACCAATTCCGAGATGACTGGAAGTTGCTTTGTGTGCCAAAGGTTTTTCTACATCGTATTAGGCGTAGTGTTTAATGTGTTATGTTTGTGGTCTTCATTTTTGCCCAGCCTCTGCATGTGAGCCATTAGAAGCTATGTGTAGATGTTTGATGCCTGCTCTGAGAAACTCTCCGGAAAAGCGCGAAAGAATTCTACACACTTTGGAATTTACTGGTTGTGATTCTACTGTATCTGTAGGAAGAATGGAAGGGTTTCCTGGAAAAATGGTTTTCTTTTTTAGAACTACAAAGTACATTTGACATTGAGTGATGTCGTAGATATCGGTTCATACGAGAAAGGAGGAGGTACTGGCACGTTTAATAAGTCGGCAATGAGAGAAAATTGTGATGAACGGCCACTAACAATGGAAAAGTACTAAACCAATATGTCGGAAGGGATGTAAGAAGGGACATCTGCTAAGGCACCCATGAACAGTACATCTGATGCTGTAAGGAGTTGCAGATGTTAGGTAGAGTACCGTATCGAGTTCAGTGTAAACATTAAAAAAACTTATCTACAACCCGTCTAGTGCTTTTTTTCCGGATTTACTCGCGATGTGTGGCTCCTGCGTTAGTCTCTTGTCTAGTGTGATACCCAAGTACTTTGCAGCATCAGTCCATATTACGTGTCATCCCCGCAGCTGGATGACTGATACTTCATAGGTGATGGTTTTGGGCCGGGCTGTTTGCGTCGCTGTAGGCCAATTGCCACTTGCTAGCCAAATCAGCTACATCACTTCAAGTCGCCGCTTGGTGATTTCAAAAGCAAGTTCGTATGCAGCGATCACTATCAGCCACTGTAACCAACTTCGTTTCATGCTGTAACATCACACAGAGTATGTGTGTAAACGTGACCAAAAATCTCATTCTTCGATTTTGTTTCCATTTGGTTGCAAAATCTATTGACATCTCTTTCCGAAACTTTCATCTTCCAATCGTACGGGAAATGATGAAGAAGAATCTATGTTGTTAGATTTTTCTGGCCACACCCATTTTCGCAACTGTCTTGGGAATACCAATCCCGCATAACAAATGCATTCCTGAATGTTTATTGAATGCTATCAAACCTATATGTGTTCCTGGAAAATCCTAACCTATTAAGGAAACGTGTTCGTGAAAAAAGAAACTCAAAACCTAAAATCCAAATAAGTCTCTGAATACGCTTATCTAACAACCTTGCCCAAGACAATAGTTCCATCATCTACAGTGGTTAAACTTGTCTCATACGATGCTGTAATTGTGTTTGACGATAGAAACATGTGTAAAGTCAAAGTGTCACAGCATTTGGGTTTCATGGGTGATGTATTCACTTTATCCATTCTTGAGGAAATCAAAGGTATTCAGAATTGCTTATGGGTAACCGTGTATGTGGATGTAGACGTAAAGTTCAACTCTGGCAGTGATTACTTTGATAGACTATCAGAGAAAGAAACACTACTTACTATAGATGTATTAAAACTGATAATTTTACAGTAATTTCTAAATTTGAAAAAATTTGAAAACAGAATTTACAGTTGTATTATGCTGTTACTGACCACTACACAACATTTTACCTATTCATCTTTAATATGTCAGACACACTGTTTGATAACACGAGAGCATACGTTTCATGTTTGTTTCCCCATCCCAGCACCTCTAAACTGTGTTGTAGACTTTACATCAATATGCACATCTGCATCCACATAATTACTGTTTGATTCAAGTGCTTGGCAGAGGGTTCACAGTAACACTTTCAGGCTATTTCTCAACCGTTCAACTCTAGAATAACACGTGGGAAAAATGCCCTTAAATCTTGCCATGAGACATCAGATTTCACTTATTTTATTAAGATGGTCATTCCATAAGGAAGGTACGTGGGAACCAACAAAATATTTTGGAATTTGGAGGAAAAAGCTGGTGACGGATGTTTCGTGTAAAGATCTCGCCGAAAGCAAAAACACCGGGTAAGTTGATGCAATGGTAAGCACACTGGAATCGCCATTCGACAGGACGACGGTTCAAACCCGTCTCCGGCCATCAGGTTCAGGTTTGCCGTGATTTCCCTAAATCACTCCAGGCAGATGCCCTGATGGTTGCTTTGAAAAGGGTACGGCCGATTTCCTTCCCCATCCTACCGTAATCCGAACTTGCGCTCCCTCTCTAATGACCTCTTTGTAGATGTGATGTTAAATCCTAATCTCCCTTCCTTCTTCCTTTTTCTAGGAGAAACGCCTGTGTTGTAATAACTGCCTTCCTAACTCGCTTATCATATCAGTGATACTCTCTCCCCCATTTCGTGATGATACAAATCGGGCTGCAGTTCTTTGAACTTTATCGATGTCACCCGTCACCCCGTCAGTGCCGTCTCGTGAGGAGCCCAGTACTACCCCAGAAGAGGACGGACAGGCAGTCTCTTTAGTAGAGTTGTTACACAATTTAAGTTTTCTGCCACTGAAACGCAGTGTTTTGTTACTCTTCTCCACAACATTTTCAAAGTGTTGGTTGTTCCAGTTTAAATTGTTCGTAGGCATTCAGTTGAATCTGCAGCCTTTGTGTGATTTATCGGGTAACCAAAATTTAACGAAATATTTTTAATACTCGTTTGAAGGACCTCTTCTTATTCTTCAAGGTCAACTACCATTTTTCGCGTGTTTCCTACCTGCAGAATTTTGTAATTCGTTCTGATTTTCTCATAGTTTTACTAGGTGTCATTTGCTAACAAACTAAGAGAGCTGCTTGGAGCCCCAGATTTAAATTCAGTTACACAGCATTACTTCCCGTAAACTTCTTGTAGGAAACCAGGAACCCAGCCGCGTAGTTTTTCTCAAATTTTATTTTAGGTTTTCGGGATGTGCCCATGCAGCCATCTCAACAGTTAAAAGAGGATACTATAGTGTGTTTCAGAATATTCAGTAGGGTCAAGCCGTTCCCTGGTATGAAGTTACAAAGGCTTAGATTTGTCATGTGACACCATGTAGGCGATATCTGTGTTATTTATGACGATACGAAGATAAAGACAACACAACACTCAGTCCCCGAGAGGAGGAAATTAGCCACACTGACTTCTCAGCTATCTAAGCGGGCACACTCGCGTAGTTGAGACGACGCACTTGTTTTAGAGGCCACACTGTTACATATGTGATAAACCACAGAAGCAAGTCCATCCGGTGAATGCATTGGCAACTGTCCTGCTGTGAGGTGCGGGGACAGCGGCAGCAGCAGCAGCAGCAGACACCTGCCGGTGGGCTCAGCGCACGCCCGCAGCTCAGCCGGGGCGGGATTTTACGCTGGCTCGACTCGCCTGTTTACGCCAGCTGCAAATCTCGGGTGACATCGGCTTTGCCGGGGCTTCGCTACTAGAAGGCGCTAGGTCGTCGCTGGTGTCAGCTATCCTTGTGAAGGAGCCGTCCTCTACGAGGAGTGCAGCGGGACGTTGAGGGTGATTCGTTGAGGTGTGCTGCACGTTACTCCTTGGACGACTGGGAAAGAGATGGCGTCCATATCAAGGAACATTGATCCCGTCTGTTGCTATGTGTTACAAAATATTGTAAGTAAAGTCAGTGTTATTAAGATATTGTGGACTATTATTATGCCGTGGTCGAATGAGTATCTTAGCAGCGCATTGGTAATTAATAGGTGTTACTTAGCTGAAATAAACAGAGCGTTAAGACTGACAAGTTAACGATCGTAGTGACGTGCAGCCTTCTGCGAAGTGCAAAGTTCTCTTGCCGTTCGTTAAAGATGTCACTGACCGCATGGCGAAGATCGCGAATAAATGAAATTTAACCGTAGTCAGAAGAGATAGAACAGCATAGAGAGGCAACAGGGCGGCCAGAATGAAATAAATTGAACAACCCACCATCATGTTTTCGAACGTCAAAATAAAGGGGCTCTATGTAGATTACAGGTAGATAATACATCAGATAACTACGAAAAACGTCCGACTGTTAATGTTTGGCAGTTACAGCTAGAAGCGAAATTATCCCCGGTTATGGTTCAAATAGCTCTGAGCACTATGGGACTTAACTTCTGAGGTCATCAGTCCCCTAGACCTTAGAACTACTTAAACTTAACTAATCAAAGGACATCACACACATCCATGCCCGAGGCAGGATTCGAACCTGCGACCGTAGCGGTCGCGAGGTTCCAGGCTGTAGTGCCTAGAACCGCTCGGCCACCCCGGCCGGCATCCCCGGTTATGGCAGACTCTCTTGATGTACGTCGTCTTTCAGCAATGACTGTAACGAACGTACATATACTCCAATCCCAGACGATCTACTGCGTGACATTCAAAAGAAGACGACATTGTCTGGAAACTTCAACTTAGGAAAAATCTTTGTGTGATTGAACACACCGTTCACTACATATAAGACACATCGAATATTGAAAAAAAATTCAGAATCAGTTACATATATGTGTAATCCATAAATTTCAGAGAACAGAGTTAAGAGACAAACAGTCTATAAATATGTTGTTTTTATATTAATTGTAAGTAGCATGTCGTTAAATTCGTATCTGGATTTGGAATACGTGAAATAAACAGTGTGTTCAAAATTGGTTCAAATGGCTCTGAGCACTATGGGACTCAACAGCTGAGGTCATAAGTCCCCTAGAACGTAGAACTACTTAAACCTAACTAACCTAAGGACAGCACACACAACCATGCCCGAGGCAGGATTCGAACCTGCGACCGTAGCAGTCGCGCGGTTCCGGACTGAAGCGCCCAGAACCGCTCGGCCACCGTGGCCGGCTAAACAGTGTGTTACGTGGATAAAATACGTGACTTCCGAATCACAGATCACTGCATTACGACCTAACCCATCCACCAGCCAGTCGAATATACAGCAATGTTGTTTGATGGTCGTAAAACTGCGAAATCAAAATTTAAGACACTTCCTAGCTAAATTAGGCTTCTCCTGAATTAGTTTATCAATCTGCTCATTATATAGATCCTAATTCTGCAAGTTGATTACCCATGTATAAAAACATAGCAAGATTGTTTCGTAGAGTAATCTGTGCTCTTTTCTTTGCATAAAAAGGGCTTCTTAATTTGATCTTACAAGGAATTTCAGGCCTTTCTCTCTGTAATCCATATTTTCTAATGTGAAAGCATACTTCTTTTAAAATTTCTAGTGAGCAACTAAAACAATTACTGTAGTAATGCCTCTTGTAGCTGCCAAAAACTCAATCACTTACTTTGTAATACTCGAACAAAACAGATATAATTCTCTATACCTTCGATCCAGCAACTAAGTTTTCGTTCACAACAAAACATTACGATGTTATGCTCCTGACGTTTCGGAAGTGTTACTAATTACGACGCAAGCCTTGATCATGTTTCTCCATCGTCACGAAATTCTCGGAATATCATGTGGCTTCAGATATATTCCATGGAGAACTTGGATAAAAATGCTTTATTACACAACTAAAGAAATAAATTAATGCACACAAATCACAGCACAGTTACAGAATATATGTAAAGTATGTACACCAATCTTCAATCTTTTTTTCGAGTTATGAGAGTGCATTTTTCCTGTGAGCACACGGCAGGCACGATTCCGAAAAGAAATGCAGCAAATGTTTAGCTTAGAAAACCATGCACGAACTATCTTACTTTCAAAACAAGCGCAAAGTGACTTCCCAAAACACGGCGGCTAACAGTGCGGTGCGGTACCTGCCGCAGCCTCTCTGTCTCTTTGCTGTAGAATACAGTCCCACCACAGTCCCACCCGAAATGTTCCTATGAACGTCTTTAGGCAGGCCCGGTAAGCTCGCAGGCCGCTGAAAAAGCAGGAATTGACAGAATACCATGTATTGTTGAAGACTTGTATGTATGTACAACAAAAAATTGTAGACAGAGGACTGGAAGGTATTTTTTCTCATCTCTGTCCTCTGTCCTCTGACTGATTTGATATGGCCCGCCACGAATTCCTCTCCTGTGCCAACCTATTCAGCTCAGCTGCACTCATCATCCTTTCCAGCTCCTCCTAGCTGAACAAAAACAATCTATGATGTCTTAAGACATGTTCTACCATCCTGCCTCTTCTTCTTGTCATTATTTTCCACAATTTCTTTCCTCGTCGATTCTGCGGGGCACTTCCTAATTCCTTATCAATCTAACTAGTTTTCAAAGTTCTCCAACAGCACAGCATTTGAAACTCTTCGATCCTTTTCCTTTTTGGTTTCCCCCGCAGTCTATTATTCACTTCCACATAACGACGTGTTCTAGAAGGACATTTACAGAAATTTCTTCCTCAAGGCCAATGTTTGATACTAGTAAATTTCTTTTGTCGAATAATGCGCTTTTTTGGCTATGCTAGTCCTAATATGTTCCTCGCTTCTTCCGTCATGTTGTGTTTTGCTTCCATTGTGTCAGAATTTCAACTTCGTGGGCTTCAGTTCTGATATTAAGTTTATCCCTAATCTCATTTCTGCTACTCCTAATTACTTTGATCTTTGTTCGGTCAACTCTCAGTCCGTACTCTCTGTTCACTAAACTGTTCATTCCATTCAGTATGCCCTGTAGTTCTTTCTCGCTTTCACTGAGATTAGCAATGTTATTATTGAAACTCTAATGGCTTGTCTCCAGTCTCAGATTTTAAAACCCAAGTTGAAGCGTCATTTTGTATCGCCAGTGAGTTTATAAATTCCAAAGAAACGTCATCTGTGACTTCTGTGTTATTTCATCGCAGCTGTTCCACAGCTCTGTCAGACTGGATTCCCTACCTCTTCCAAAATTGAATTCTATTTCTTCTACTGCCATCTAAGAAGAAACTTTCTCTCACTCTTGGAGATCTTCTGTGTACTTTTTCCACCTGTCTGCTCTCTCTGTTCTACATTTAACAGTGGAATTACTCATGCAGTCTAAATCTTAAGAATGTTTTGAGTCCTCTTTCACGATTTTTTCACAATTTACTGCAGCCATTTCGCCGTAGCTTTCGTGCATTTCCTGTTTATTTACTACCTACGTGATTTGCAGTGTTGTATTTCTGTCGTTTTCTAAGGATTTTTGTACTTATTTCGTTGAAGTATTTCTTCTGTTACTCATGGTTCCTTCGCCTCTGCCTTCTTCGTACCTGTATTTGACTGTCGAGCTTCTGTGATTGCCCTTTTCGAACATAGGCATTTTTCAGTTGCTTACTGTGGTACTCATTGTTGCAATACCTACATCGTCACAGAACTTTAAACCTATATCATGAAACAACTTAAGGGCAACTGTAGGAGGAGCGAAACAGGTCGATCAGCTGTCGTGGAACATGAGTTTGCCGGCCGAAGTGGCCGTGCGGTTAAAGGCGCTGCAGTCTGGAACCGCAAGACCGCTACGGTCGCAGGTTCGAATCCTGCCTCGGGCATGGATGTTTGTGATGTCCTTAGGTTAGTTAGGTTTAAGTAGTTCTAAGTTCTAGGGGACTAATGACCTCAGCAGTTGAGTCCCATAGTGCTCAGAGCCATTTGAACCATTTGAACATGAGTTTATTGCCAGGTAAACATCAGAATCGATTTGATAAGACCCAGGTGCTGCGATTAGATTGTTAAACACCCCAATAACTTTAAACTAAATGGTATTTGAGTTCTGGTGCTGCAGAAGATGTGTACCAGTCTTCCGCCGTGGAGCGACGACAAACGCGGACGGTAGCAAAAAAAAACAAAAGCCAACTGCGCAACCTGCCTTGATGTTCTCCGCAGATGTGCGCTAAACGTTGAGCTTCTCCAAAAAAGTCATTCGACCTTAGAATAATAACCCGGAATATTTTAAGAACTGTGTCATTTATGGTCATGAAAGATAACATTGTACTTTATAAGAAAGTTGCATAGTTGATTTGTGCCTTAATTCGGTTTACACAATTTTTAAAAAAATCGTCGCTTTATGTCTGTTTCGTACAGATCGACAAATAGAAAACTGTTTTCTTTTGCTTTTTTGTTTCCAACGTAAGTTCATACTAAGCCGATGAGGATGTATAAGGAATCCGGCATTTCGTTTTTCAGCGATTATGAAACGAGTGGTTCAGTTAAAATCTAGGCGCACTTCTCATAAAGATGGTCCACAAGAATATCGACCCGAAAGAGAGATGAAAACAAAATGGAAATACGTAATATGATAATGAACGGTCGACGATTCATGATGTATGAAATAATTAGCACCAAACAAATATCGGAAAAAAGTAGTACGGCGCATTTCACATAAAGGACAACTATTAGAAAGCTTTGTGAGACACAAATCTCGCATTTATTGAAACATGAACGGAAGAAAACGCTAAAACTAGTTTTTCAAAAATTTTAGAGTCGTTTGATAAAAATAACATTTATGAAGATGATGCTGATTGTAATTTTAAAGGGACTTCGTTGATTGGTTGTTAGTCGATTAATCCTTTCGTAGCGTTCAAACACGTTCATTCGAGACCTCTTTTTTTCTTAATGGTAATAATGCTATCGAATTTAACACACTTGTACACTAACGGTTTATTAAATTAATAAAATTTAACTGTCATTGTCCTAAAACCATCTCCATCACGTGAAGAAGTTGCAAAATATGCAATTTTAGTCTCTCATGTTCAACAAAATGCCGAGAATGGTATTTAATTGTTTAAGTCGGTGACGACTGGGTGGCACCTAAAGGGCGAAGTGGCGGCAAGAGGCCTCGCCAAGAGACGCCGCGTCACGGTCTGACTGATTGTGAGCAGCACTTTTCGTCTTACGAGCATTATTATCGACATGCTATTAGATTTCATGATATCCAACACAATGGAAAAACTGTTCGTCATGCACTCCGGTAAAATAAAATTATTATGTAGTTTTCCAACTAATGTTGCTATCCTACAAACTACATCCATGGGAAAGCTTACATCTACATCATACTCCGAAAGCTGTCTAATGGTGTGTGGCGGTGTGGCGGAGGGTGCTTTCTGTAAAACTAACTGATCCCTCCAATCCTTTCATTCCCAAATAGCGGTGCAGAATAATCGTTGGTAAGCCTCTGTACTGGCTCTAATTTCTCGAATTTTCTTCTCGTGGTTATTAAGCAAGACGTATGGGGCGGAAAATAATATGTTGTCCAACTTTTCCCGGAAAGTGCTCTCTCGAAATTTCATTAGTGAATCTCTCTGTGATGCATAACGTTTCTTTCTAATGTCTGCCAATGGAGATTGTTGAGCATGTCCGTAACGCTCTCGCCCCGGCTAAACGATCCCGTGACGAAACGTACCGCTCTTCTTTGGATCTCCTCCATCTCTCATCTCTTAAAATTTGTTCCTTGAGCATTAAGTAAAACTCTGTACATATAAACGAGAAATGAACTCCATATCCTTTTCTTTTGCAGTGGTTTTTTCCCCTCTCGTTGTCCACACAAAAATGTGTCTGCTTAGACTGACGTCTGAGATTTCATTTGAGTGAAGTGGGAGATACAGCCACTTCCAGTAGAATACAACCGTGCTGCCAGTGCCAGCACACCAGCCGAGTGCTGTGCACACACTAGTGCCATTGCTGAGGGAGCGCTGGATGTCGACGGATGGCTCCTTGCCAGCGGCGAATACGGAGCCAGCGGAGAATACAAGGGTAGCCGCTCAGCGAAAATCAAACACTTGCTGCAGATTACCTGCCAAGCTATACCACGATGTGACGTCCTTAGACTTGATATTCTGTTTTCTTTCAACTTCGAACAGAATCTTGGCAAGTATAACAATCGAAATTTCGTACTCTAGATCTTCTAGCCGACGAAGTTTTTGTAAAGGAAAAAAAGTATGTATACGTTCAAGTTATACTGATGAGTCAAAACACTGTGAACACTGACAAATTGGCTGTTGGTTTCCGTCTCTGGTTGTTTGGACGTTGATCTGATTTTCCTGACGTTTCGTCAGCACGAGTGGCTGGCATTGACAAAGCTTCACCCTCTATTGATAGTGGCGAACAGGAACCGAGCTCACTGCCGCAGGTTATATGTACCTGGTGCGTACAATTTGGAGGTGACACGGCAGAAAAATCGTCAAACCAACGTCGACGGAAGAACCCGAGGCAGAAAACAACAGGCAGTTTGCCGACAAATGACCACGAAAGCACCAACAATTTTGCATTGTGAGCACTGCCCTCCTCCAGAATAAATGCCACCTGGTGGCGTTGCGGGGATTTGACGCACAATGAAAACTCCGTGGCAGGATAAAACAGTGTGCTGGACTGAGGTTCGGATTTGGGACCTTTGCTACCCCCGCGAGAGAGCGCTCAGCCAATTTAGCTTTTTCTTGTCTTCTTTTCATTTCATTCTATCCGTTTCTTCGTCTTTTGTGGTCTTCAGTTCTGCCCGAATGCCATAACTCTCAAATTCATTCGATGGAAACTTTACTCCGATTTTTTTTAATTACAGAGGGTCACTAGTCCCGATTGTGGTATCCAAGCGTGACCCGTTCTCACAGCTTTCACTCCACGTTCAACATATCGCATAAGTTGTGCTTTATACCTAGCAGGACTATCACTGCTCGGGTTGGTGCACCAATTGCTTCTGATTCTCACGCGTATAATTTCTCCTCCGTTGCCTGGGCAGAGCGATGTGGTGTAGAGGTTAGGGTACTAGACTCGTTTTCGGTAGAGCGGCGATTAATGTACCTTCTCGAGGGTTCTCCTGTGATCTCACAAAAGTAGCTTACGACACTCACCGGAATGGATCATTGGTAAACGTCTGGACCGATTTCCTTTCTCACCATCCCGCAAAACGAGTTCGTGGTTCGTCTCTAATGACATTCTCGCCGACGGGCAGTTAAGCCCTAATCTCGTTAGGTTTCTCTGTATTTTGCTTGAATTTGCACCATAGGTCAAGAAACTGTTGTTCATTCCGCTTGCTTTCAAGTGCGTCGAAAAAATATTTGCACACCGTCTGTTGGTATGAAGACATTTATTACTGCCACCAGGTATGACTTTCAATAATTATCATAAGGTACAAAAACTTCTTTAATTACAGCATTTGTTTGGATACATTTATGAAGCTCCATTCCGTTTTACTTAAATACAAAAACATTACAACAACACATAGACATTAAGCATTGTTCAGACGACAAACTACAATAAC